>NC_079438.1:42384377-42601877 GCF_903798145.1 Danio aesculapii
CATGGCTCTATTTATTGGTTCAAAAATACTGCAAAAACTGTAATAATTAAAAAACATTTAAATAATTGCTGTTTTCTGTTTAAATATACAGTTGAAGTCAGAATTATTAGCCCCCCTGGATTAATAGCCCCCCCTGTTTATTTTTTTCTCCAATTTCTGTTTAACGGAGAAAAGATTTTTTAACACATTTCAAAACATAATAGTTTAATAACTCATCTCTAATAACTGATTTATTTTATCTTTGCCATGATGACAGTAAATAATATTTGACTAGACATTTTTAAGACCTCTATACAGCTTAAAATGACATTTAAAGGCTTAACTTGGTTAATTAGGTTAACTAGGCAGGTTAGGGTAATTAGGCAAGTTATTGTATAATGATGGTTTGTTCTGTAGACTATCGAAAAAAAATTTGCTTACAGGGGCTAATAATTTTGACCTTAAAATGGTTAATAAAAAATTAAAAACTGCTTTTATTCTAGCCAAAGTAAAAACAAATAAGACTGAAATAAAACTGTGAAAATTCCCTTGCTCTTTAAACATCATTTGGGAAATATTTAAAAAGAAAAGAAAATCAAAGGGAGGCTAATAATTCTGACTTCAACTGTACTTTATTTCTTTGATTAAAAAGCTGAATTATCCTTCACAAGTTATTCGAAATACTGATTTAATGTTCAAGAAACATTTCTAACTATTAATTCCTCATAAATGCACTCTAAGAAGCGTTGAGTTATTTATTTAATGCTTGGTTACTGCATTGGTTGAGTTAAAAAAAATGGTGTTTTGTTGGGTTATTTTTAACCTTTATTTGGTTATTTATTAATAACATGTTATATTTAAAAATATATATATATATTATTTATACTTTCCTTTTTAACTGAATGTACCTTTGCTGTGTGCAATTATTAATTTATTCTTTAAAATGAAGAATTGCTTATGGATATTAATTATTATGGATGCTAAAATATAATTATTATAGTATAGTAATATAATAAAATGCAGTTTAATATTTTTGTGGGAACTGTTTTAGGGTTCTATAAATAGAAAGTTCATCTGAAATATAGTTATTTGAAAACATCTAAATGATAGTAAATTTTTAAACAGCAATATATAAATCAGATAAGTTAGTGTATGAATAATGTTATGTGACAGTATTGTTTAAGTCAAGTTATTTATTATTTTAGTTTTATTTAATTGAAATATACAACTGTTCAAAAGTCTGGGGTTAAAATCAAATTAATTGTTGAAAAAATCTAAGTAATTTATGACAAGGTTTAATTTATTAAAAAAAAATAAGAAAACACTGCAAAAACACTAAGAAACATTTAAATTAATTAAAACTGCTGTTTTCTATTTGAATATTATTTATTTCTTTCATTAATAAGCTGAATTATCCTTCACAAGTTATTTGAAATACTGATTTAGTGTTTAAGAAACCATTTCTAACTATTAATCACTCATAAATGTTCTATTTGAACGTATTTTTTTCTTTATTTGTACTTTTTTTAACTGAATGTACCTTTGCTGTGTGCAATTATTAATTTATTCTTTAAAATAAAGAATTGCTTATTATTATGGAAGCTAAAATATTACTGTGCTGTTTAATATTTTTGTGGAAACTATAAATAGAAGGTTCATCTGCAATATAGTTATTTGAAAACATCTAAATGATTTTTAAAACGGCAAATATATAATAAACGGCAAATATGTAAATTTTTAAACGGCAATATATAAATCAGTATGACAATTTTATATTAATATTCTTAAAATAGCACTTTATTTTCAAAAATTTAATCTGGCAACTGCCAAAATTCAACATTAAAAATAGACTACAATGTTTGAAGTGTCTATATTAATAATAATAATAGTTATTATTATTATCATTATTACAAAAATTTAATTTTATTAATGATGAAAACTTTTTTCGTCGTTTTTTCGTTTGGTTTTTAAAGAAAATGTGTATTGTTAATCTCCAGGCTTTCAGTAAGGCCACACATGCGTCCGTCACATTCCTTTGGCCTCTGTTTAAAAGTCTCTCAAGGTCTCTCTCAGGGACAGGAGTGAAAACAGAGCCTCCTTCCATTTTGTTCACAATTTCAGAGAGCCATATGATGATTTCTTACTTTCTTTCTACAGCAGAAGGGAAATGATAAAAGCAATGTATCTACCCTCCTTTTAACACGTCTATCAATCTCAAAAGACTTTTTAGTCGGTGGTCAAAAACCACACAACCCCCCCCCCCACCCCACCCCAACCCCAGAGATCTTAACATTAAAGCGTGCGAGAGGTCAAGGCTACTTTTCTGACGTCTTACAATCACTATTCATACCTCCGTCTCCACTTCAATCAGACAATCCACCTGCTAAATACTTAAACCGCTCACGGTGTTCCAGTTGAAAGTACATAATTACATTGAAAAAACAAAAGTCTGATGTTTAGTTTGGCAGAGTGCAGATGGATGGAAATGCGTCACGGTTCCAGTTCGATCCAGTTTAGACTCACCAAGGCGAAACGGTTGACTTGTACGTACAGCAGCTCCACTTCAGTGTTTGAGACATGCGAGCCTTGTGATTTGTACTCTTTGTAGGCCTCCAAATAGGCCCGGAGCCACTGCATCTGGAGCTCTCGGTCAGGATATAGGGTGTAATCCACTTCATTCAGACCTGTCAATCAAAACAAAAACACACCCACATGAAATCCCGGTTAAGCTGGCTCTATTCCATTCTGTGCAATTATCTTAATTTTATGTCTATTGCATTACCTGCAAATTCATTGAAGTGATTCCCAATGTCAAAAGCTTGGTAATTGTACCCAGCATATTCGTAGTCAATGAATTTCACATTTCCTGCAGGAGGGGAAACAAATAGGTGTTTGTTTAGAAGAGCGAACGGGCACGGTTTTCTTATCCCTTGTTTCTGTAATAATCTATTGCCTGTATTAGCAAACCAACGCTATATATGGGCATTATTATCTGACAATTTAAATGACTGATCAAATGACATCTGGGAAAAGGAGTAAGGATTTGCATTCTGGTGCAAGACGAGAAAGAATAAACAAATGAGAGAAGTAAGACATGGGGAGAGATTTCATGCACATATAGCATGCGTTTTGGGAGGAAAAAAATAGCATGTTATATTTGGGCGATTCTTCAATTAGGGAAACTTTTTCAGATGGTTTCATTTCATTAGAAACATTTTCTTCACTTCCTGTAATCACCTGATTGTGGCTATCGGAGGTTAGTATCGCTGTTCTTCTTTTAGGAGGGGTTTATGCACCAAATTATTTTAAGGCTTCTTTAGAACAAGAATAATTTGATTCCCACAAAATTCTCGGTTTTACCCATTTGTTAGCAAGAGGTTTTTAATCCTTTAGACTAGAAATATCCAAAGTACAGCTTGCGGGCCAAAGCTGGCCCATTGTAACCTTGATTTGGCCCACCAACCCATCTGAAAGGAGAGTGAGTATGATGGAGAGGGTTGGGGTGAATGCTGTTAACACAGAGATCGTCATTTCTAATTTGACGTAACCTTTTTTTTTGCTTATTTTATTGCTGAGCTACAAAAATAGCAAACTAAAATTAAAGGTTTCAACCAAATTTTGTAAATGAAAGTGATTTTTTAAAAATGTAAATACTTTTACTCGACGTATAGAGGACTATGCAGAAGACATCAGCAAGCAAATCAAGGCAAAAACTAGTGTAATTCTGTTATAAATTTGATTGTTTTGTTTTTACTGGAATAAGTTCATTATATTATTGTATTAGTTTATATAACCAGTGTTTTTCAGTCATTTTTAAACATTATTAAATAAATTAGGAAATTACCCATGACAACTATATTTACCTTCAGCCCACTAGCCTCAATCAAGTTCAGTTTTTGGCCCTTCTTAAGAAAAAGTTTGAGCTCCCCTGCTTTAGACTATAATAAAATGTAGTATGATCACATATTTTTTATATTCTTTACATTATAAGTGCCATTTCATTTTTACACAAACATATATTGTTATGTTTAGTCAATCGAACATTATTTCAAGCATATATTGGACTTTTGAAAAAAGATTTTGAAACATCAAAGCAGATTTGCATTTAATAAGCTTTCTGTGTGAATAAAATCAATGTTTCTATTAAATTCATTTCAAGTTTATTTGTATAGTGCTTTTTAGAATAATTGTTGTTTCAAAGCAGCTTTACAAAAGGTGCACATCAAATTAAGTTAAAGTTACAATCAAATACAAGTTATTATATTTAAACAGCTAACCTGCGGGTGATGTCTATGTGTACATGTTTAATGAAGTGCATTTGTAGTACATTTGTTTAATGTATTACATATACACATGTGTATTTGTTAAAATTTTGTTACATTTTATGAATTTAACTTGATGCAAAGGCCAAAATGGGACGTCTCATTCTCAAACACTTACCATTTTGGTTAATAATGCTATTCTCAGGTACAACAGTTTTAAATGTGCTGTATGTAAGTTTTTGACTTTTCTAAAGTATAAAAATACCATAATATGTTTGCAGATATTTAAGAAACATGCTAAGTGTATACTTGCTTATCTGAAAAACAATGCTAAAGTCAGATATTCTGCTTTGAAAGTTAAGTGCCAGAATGGCTGTCTTTGTTTTTAACCCGCCTAATGCCAGTATAGGCAATTATATTGGTTGTTGCTAGATCGGCTATGAATGCGGCCGGAAGTTAACAAGAATTATTTATATTATTTATTAAATTATTGTATTTTATAACATCTACCCCCACCCCAACCCTAAACCCAACCATCACAGTACTGTAAAAATATTAATTATTGTTATACAGTGTCATGAAAAATGCTATTATAATTGATGTGCATATAGCACTTCCGGCCGGCCACGTATCCGATCTAGACTTTACCAAGTATATTTCAGCACCCCGGGTTGAAAATATAAATTTCAGGCGTTGGTTAGAATAAAAACTCCTTTTAATATGCAAAATATTCCTTCTATCGTGTGCCGTTGCTTTTATTTAGACGGTTTAAATCAGCCTTTAGGCTCGACAGTCAGGCACATTGCTGTTGGTGTCGTCAATCTGGCAACATGCGCTCGCGTTTGTTTTGAACCAGATGTGCAATACCTAGTTCAACCACTGGGTGTCAAACTTACATACTGCACCTTTAATAATAATAATAATAATAATAATAATAATAATAATAATAATAATAATAATAATAATAATATGATTATTAGGATCATTAGGACTAAAAGGACTAAAATTACAGGACAAAAATGAAAATAGCTTTTTTTTCTGTCAAAACTGAATCTGAAAAATACCAAAATTCAACATTATAAATGTGAAAGAAGCTATTAAAAACATTATCATTTACTAATAATTATCATTAATACAAAAAAGTTAATTTAATTGATGAATCGCCCATTTACATGAGTCTTCTGAGAGGAAAAGTAGAAAACTTGCCATCTGGTTTTTTAAAGGAAAATGTTAATATCAGTGATTTCAATAACATTTTAACAGTATTCCTACTTGACTACAAATTAAGCGAGCGAGCAAGTTTCCAACATTTTCCAGGAAATCTTGTGACCGGTGAAAGAAAGAGACCCTTACGCACGCAAACAAACAAGTCCTTTGCTCTACAGGGGAAAAAAACACAACAGTAAAAGTAAAATGAGAGTTAAATGAAAATGAGCACACAAAAGATAAACAATTCAGGTTAGACTTGAGTTGATAGATTTTAGAGAATGCAAAATAAAGAGGAGACGGTCATACTGTAAAAACCACAGGGCTGAAAAGACAGAGAAGGGGGTACAGGAGAGAAAATGGGCAACATTGGCACCTAGTGGCACGAAGCCTGTACAGCAGTTGACTAGCAAGCAATAAATGACTCAGTCAGTGAGGTGATGTGCACAGTGTTGACTTCAGAACACAAAGCCTTACTCCTCTTGCTCTACATAGATATGTGTAATGCATTATCCATTAAATTACTGCCTGGTCTGTTTACAAGTAACATTAGTGCACCTAATGTGTCTTTATGTTGCCTTGCATTCCCAGTGCTTTAAAGTTTATGGTGTGTAATGTAAAAAAAAAAAAAAGGTTTGATTGACATTGGACAGAAGTGTTGGTCTACAGAAAAAGACACGTGAGGTGGTTACCGGACCCGGTGGCGTCCTAGCGGGACACACTGAACACCTCCAGTCAGTGGCTATAGCCCTGTGCAGCAGATGAAGAGATTTGGGCAAACTCACATCTGTCACAGAACACACACAGCTTCACTGCAGAGAGGCCACTGGGCACCTCCCCTTTAAGAACAAACACGGCTCATCTCATAACCACACCCCCACCACACAGCTTCCCCATTGGTCCATTAGCAGCCAACGAGGCTCCAACTTTACTGGCTCTATGCAAATGACACGGTGGCTTCCTGTGCGGGTCAAGCCAAACTTATTTGACTCCCCGAATGTCGGCGAAAGGCAAGAAAAACAAGAATGTTGTCGGAAAGCTGAGGTATTGCATAACGCTGATATAGGGAAGCGGAGGGGGCTGAGTGTGCAGGGATGTCAAAAACGTAAACATTTGTACTGTAAAAGCTTCCTCCCACCCCTCGCCTTATATGTTGGAGGAAGTGGCTTTTTTTTTCTGAAAACAGAGCCTCCTTCCTCTCTCAAGTTCAAATACAAACAATGTGGCCCAAGGTTGAAGTTGCCTCCAAATTCTGTACTTTGAAGCAGATTTCGATGAATGAATTGCTAATCGTGTGTTGTCGAATTGTAACAGTTTTTAAAGGCAACTGATACCTTTAGGGTGATTAATACTGTACTTTCTGATGATAATCAGTTTGAGTGCTGCTGCCGCCTCAAAAGGAAAAAAAAAAGACAAAAGTGAGAGACAGGAACTACACATTCTCACACTGTGGCTGTGGCAGGGCAGCCATCTTCTCAAACTATACCAAGTGGGTCATTCCTGTTATGCTGACGACTTTCAAACATGTAATCTACTTTTTTATAGCGGAGCCCACTTTTTTTTAACAATAAATTTATTTAGTATAGTTAATATGGAGCCAGATCAGTCTCAAAAATAATACATTTACAAAATCCAATTTCTCAATTTGTAAACACTCACTTTGTGAATTCACAAGTAAAAATCATACATACTTTCACCAAATGACTTGAATTAGCATATTTTTAAATCGTATTTTAAATTTACAAATTGGATTTGTGTATTTTTGAATCTTGCTTTGAATTTACGAAATGGAATTGTGTATTTTTGTTGTGTGTTTTGAATTTATGAATTGGATTTTGTTTATTTTTGAATCGTGTTTTGAAATTACGAATTGGATTTGTACAATTTTGTATCATGTTTTGAATTTACGAATAGGATTTTTGTATTTTTGAATCGTACTTTGAATTTACAAATTGGATTTTTGTATTTTCTAATCGTGCTTTGAATTTACGAATTGGATTTGTGTATTTTTGAATCATGTTTTGAATTTTACGAATTGGATTTTTGGATTTTTTAATCATGTTTTGAATATAAGAATTAGATTTGTATATTTTTTAATTGTGTTTTGAATTTACAAATTGGATTTTTGTACTGTTGAATCATGTTTTGAATTTATGAATTGTATTTTTTAATCGTGTTCTGAATTTACGAATTGGATTTGTGTATTTTTGAATCGTGTTTTAAATTTACGAATTAAATTTTTGAATTGTGTTTTAAAATTATGAATTGGATTTGTGTATTTTTGAATCGTGTTTTAAATTTACAAACTGGATTTTGTAAATGTACTATTTTTGAGACTGATCTGGCTCCATAAGTTAATACTTAATAAAACTCATTATTCTTGAGAGCATGACAAAATATTAATATCTTCTTAAATTCTGAGCTTAAAAATATTTATACAATTACTTTATGTAGATGGTATATTATTTAAAATATTGAGTGCTTGCTCATTTTTATGCTTGCTTAAGTTTTGAAATTTGTATATTTTTTTGTTACATTTGTATTACTTTTCATAATTATACTTTATTATTATTATTGTATGTTATTGCTTCTAATATAAATCAATTATATATACCAATCACTTTAAAAGACGGTTATATTTGAGCTTAGAATTTAGCTATTTCTTGCCATTTGATTAAAAACAGTTAAAGTCAGCATGTTTCTGAAAGTCTGGTGTAGTGTTTTACAGAGATACTTCCTTATTTTGTAGCCAATACTGACAGAAATACAAATGAAAAACTGCACAATAGGAATGACTGGAGTCAAACTCGCATTCACTCTCCATCCTGTGGCTCAGGGAGCGGCAGACAGTCACCAGTCTCTACATCATGAATACAGTAAACAGCATCACAGCAACATTCCCCAAAGCAAACACAAACACACATTTGCATTTGATTTCAAAACCAGAAAACACATTTAATGGATCCTCCTGATCCCTTGATGTAACTGTAATTTGACCGTCCTTTAGAGGAAAGGACGTCCATGCTATATTTCAGAGGTGAAAACACTAAACTTAAGCCTACCTTAGGCAGGGGGGGTTGGGGAAACAAACTCTGTGGCTGAAGGAAACCGTTTGTTGGACTCACCTTCCTTTTGGTTGTAGATGATGTTCTTACAGAGCAGATCGTTGTGACAGAGAACCACTGGAGAACCCAGTTTAGAAAGGTTCTGCTGAAGCCAGACCATCTCGTCTCTGAGACATGCGGCACTGGGAACTTCATTGTTCAGTCTGGGCACAGATAAACACATGCATGCATTTAGAAAACACAAAGACGCTTTTGTGTTTATGTGTGACAGAATTAAGGCAGACTGTACCTGCCTCCCTGGCTAAGATAAAGATCTCCAAACCCTGCATGAATTTTGGTCTATAAATAATAACGTAACCGCATAGACGTGCATGTGTCGTTTGCTCTTGCGCAATAACTCAGGACTCTGAAGCATAAATGTAATCTATTTTTAATCCAACTAAACCTGAACTGTAACTTTTGCTCACACTTGAGATGAAAACAAACATCTAGTAGAAGAAAAAAAGCAAAACATTCCATGACCCAGTTTAGCACAAATAAGCAGAACTCGCATTTCCTTTAAACCTGATAAAGGTTTAGTTGATGTGCAAAAAGTATCAACAGAAATAACCGTTTTTTAATGAACTTTGAAAGGGAATTCATTATAGTTTATACTTTTCAGAACAGCCAATTCATCCTTTTATTGTGTTGTTTTATTGTATATAAATCTTGCTTATGTAGTTTAACAACTGATTCATTTTTCTTAATATTTTATATCAATCTTGCTTAGTATTTCTGTCATATGTGAAGAACATTGATCTTTTAAAAGCTCAGTTTAAAATAGCTGATTTTTTTAATATTATAAAGAGTATTTCTGCTGAATGAGAAATAAAAAGGCCAAGAGTGACAGTTTGTGTTCTGTGGAAACCTGTGCGAACACATGTATCTGTGCCAGGAGTTATTTAATTTAACATTGGCATGAATTCTAAACCACAATTTAAGCAGACATATTAACTAAACATCATATATTAAAAGAACCTGCTGTACTTTCCGTACATCAAAGCAAAAGAGATCTGAACATCCTCGTATTGATAGCTTTTATATTGCTGTTGAAGTTTTTACGCAGGCGTGTTACACTGCATGTTCTTTGCAGAAGAAACAGGTCAAGACAAAAATATTCCACACATGGCCATATAAAGTGCTCAATTATATCGTATAAAGTGCAATAATTCAATGTAAAGCTCACCTCTGGTCCATCTCAGGGTCTTCAAAGTGTGAAGGAACAAGAGAAAAGAACTTGCTCATCTTCAGCCAAAGGCCTGACTGGGGCACCCAGCCATTGTGGGCATGAATGGCATGGTATTTTGCCATCTGCCTCGCAATGTGCCTGTAAACATAATTAAATAAAATCAGTTTATTTTCAGGTTTAGATTCAATTTTCAGTTTGACAATTTAGAGGCTAAAATGTGTTATAGTTTGAGGTTTGGCACGATAAAAGATTTTCTTTCGAAACGGGCTCATTTTACTATCAAAATTATAAAATTGAATCCATTCCCAAAGTACACTTCAATATTTATACATGCAGTGTTTCTGTGTACAGGCGCTCAACAGGTGCGCAATAGTAAAATTCATCCATATGTTCCTAAATGTTATTATAAGTGAAAAAATATGTTTGCACTGGTAAAGCTGTGGATATCTTTTAATCCCCACACACATCAATTGCCGCGCGCTTTCTTGTTTTTCTTGTTCTGCCTCTTCCGTTTATTTTCTGAATGAGCACAAAGTAAATAGAGCATACACAATTTAAAGCACATCTAACTGTGCTGTGGAATGTTTGATATTCAATTTTTACATTTTCTGTTAGTTTGATCCTAAGTAAACTAAAAGTAATTGTGTTGTTTTTGGTTAAACCAATTTTGGCGATTCATCATTTTTGTGTACGTGCATTAATGAGCTGATTCAGTGTTAAAAAAATCGAGAAAGAACTCGGTTCAACAGCTCAGCTCAGTGCCAACATCTTATAAACAAGTTGTGCAAAAACAATTCAAACCCCCATGCAAAATTGAGCTGTGTGCATACAATACTGTACAGTGCTGCTAATGCACTCACTGTAAACATATCCGAGTGTATTCGTAAAATCTGAAAAATACATAATTGTGAAACATTCATGTGCTCATTATTCTAGCAGCCATTACTTTAGTTTGAAGTTTTAATATGGTGCTCAAGAAAACATTTACTGTTATTATTAATTTGACCTGTGCTGTTTAATACAGGGTTTCTACAGGTTTCATCAAGTCAAATTTAAGACTTTTTAAGACCATTCTGAATGAAATTTCAGACTTACACAAGGCTAAACGCTAAGGATTTTTTTCTAATGGTCCAGTTAAAGCATTAAAAAAAACATTGAAAACAAATGTTTTGTAAGGAAGATAATCAAACAATATTTTTATAAATAGAAATAGAAATATAGTTAATAAATAATAGCGAATAAATAAACTTTTGTCGGAATGATAGTGATGGGATGGGTGTAGGAAAATGAATTTAATTTTGATATTTAAGATATTTTAAGACTTTTTAACACCCTGCGGATACCCTGTAATATTCACATTTCACTCTATACCACAATGCATTTTTAAAGGGACAGTTCACATTAAAAAATTACAATTTTCTCATGTTTAACTAATACTGAAGTGGTTCTAATATTTTATGAATTGAGCACATAACAAGACATTCTGAAGAATGCTGGAAACCGGCTGTAATCGACATCCATAGTAGGAAAAAAACCACCAAAATTCTTCAGTTTATCCTCCTCTGTGTTCAATAGATAAAAGAAACTCAAACAGTTTTCTAGGAAGTGACTTAATTTGTATTTTTGGCTTTATAAGTATTCTTTCATGAACAGAAGCTTCGAAATCCCCTATTTAAACATTAATACTCTGACATTTTTAATCGATTTAATCCATAGCTGAAAATAGAAAATAAAAATAGTATTTTTTTCTACTAAACCATGAACTTTTAAATCGCAATGCATCTAAAATTGCCTAACCGCCAACGTTTAGTCATCACCCTGCTAACACAGTAGCCTTGTTCTCTCACAGCTGTCTGAGACTCGACACGTACTGGCGGGAGGCCTGGGTCAGTGTACAGCATAGATAGAGAGGGAGAGAGAGAAAGTGCAGTGCGTCATTAATGTCTTAAAGGATTACTGGGTACGGTTTGGGGTTGTGTGACAAGTGTCTGGCTAGTTGGAGGTCAGCGCCGTTATCTCCATCGCCGTCCCGCCATCCTGAAACAATTAGCTCAGTATTACAAAGGATGATCTGATGATCACCCAATTCTCTAACCTGAAGATGGCGGGGCTGCGGATGTGCTCAGGCTCCAGCGCTACACCCTGTAGAAACTCATAGCATAGGCCGTTGTTGAATGTACAGTAGAGGCGCGGGGCGCATCGGTGTGCCTGCAGGACGCGGAAGCTCTTCACTTCGTTTTCACGGTCCACGAACAGTTCCGTCTTGTTCCCATAAACCCGCACCAGAACCACCTCCTGCATGGACCCGCCGATATAACAGCCAATCAGCTTGTTCGTAATGCCATCTGTGAACGTCTAGAGAAAGAGGAAGGAGAAAAAACAAAGGGGTCATCATCATTTTTAGCTCACTCAGATGGTTTGGGGTTAACCAAATTAGTTGTGCATTAAAAAAACTCTTTGTTGTGATCAGCATCACATGCTTTGAGTTCCTCTTCCGTTTTTTTTTTTGGTTCACCACTATTTATATTCATATAAACTGAAGGGGTAAATCACCAAACAAATTACCTAATAGTTCATTTAGGATCAAACCAACACAAAAGCAGGTGATTCAGCGTGACGGTGTTGAACAAACTTGCATTGTTTGGTCATGTCAAAATGGAGCGTGTTTGGAAGGCCTAGCATTCCAGGCCACAATCATCAGTACTATCTGGGATTGACTGGCAGTGGGCGGAACGTCAGGAATTTGATTTCTGCCAGGGTCAGAGAAGCCTGGCATGTGCTGAGCATTCGATTTTGTTTCAAAGTTGATGAAAACAACTCATTTTATATCCAGTTGCTCTCCAACACGCGAGCAACGTGACACACCCCTAGTCACTCTGTTTATGCAGGGCAACACCGTTCCGCACCTCAGGCTAAACAATGCTGAGTTTCCACGAATATTATTACATACTGCTAACCCTTCACCTTAGCGGAATCTTCATCATGCAGGTTTACACAAGCTTTTTCCTAAAAGATAATTCTTTATTATTTATTTATTTCATTTTTTATATTATTATAATTTTTCTTTCCACTTTTTTTATGTCCTAAGAACGTTTTTTTGTTCTCTACATGTATTCACAAGCATTACGGTAGCTAGAAATTGATATACTTTTGCACTGCATCGTACTGCAATGTTATAATAAGTGAAAAAAAAGACAGTTATGAAAATTCTGCCATTATTTACTCGGCTTCATTTCACTTCCTGAGTGTGCATTTGCAAATGCGGATCAAATTATATATTTTTCCTGTAATGAAAGTCAAAGGGATCTAACTTTGTTTGGATGTTCTTCAAAATCACTTCAACTTTCAGAAACAGAATCTTCAGTTGGTTGTGTATGCAAAGTAATTGCATGGCTTCCTTATTTTTTCCGCTAATATTCTCTCATAAAATGCAAGTCAGCAAGGTATGGATATTCTTCTGATTTTCTTTAGCTGTGATAACAAAAAAAAGTGCTGTGACAAAGTATTATCGTAATGGAAATTTCCACTTGGTTATCTTGATAAAAAATGCAGAGTATGTTCAATCCAATGCCATCACTAAGCACTTGAAAAACTTGATTCAAGGTGTCGCCCTTGCTGCCCAGCTAAAAAAAAGATTCCTATCTCCACAGATACAACACAAAGGAGCCAGAAACCTGAACTACCACATTGTTAATGCTGTGGTCTGTAATTATTGGTCGTGACTTCATACATGCCAAGCTTCCAAGAATCTCATTCATATGCTGCTCATCCGGAAAGACCCAAAATCTTCTAGCTTCTAGGAAAGCAACAAGTCATATGTGATGTATTTGTTCTTAGAAAGTTGCTTTTGTGTAAAACTGTTTAATCATTACAGTTATTTAAAGGTTAGTTTTCTGTTCTTTATTGTGCTTCTCATTCCACCCATCTCAGGTTAATCAATCATGTATGAACGCATAGCGCTCGGGGGCATACAGAGCAATGTAATGTCACCATCACAGTAGCACACACCTATTTTGTGTACAGTAACTTCTCTGGATAGCAAACAAATATCTTGACTTTGACAATCCTTCACAAATATTGACTTCAGCCTAGTTTAGAAACTGGGAATGCTGTTTGACCTAAATGCACGGATGCAAGTAGATATTTCCTCATACTTACATATGCATGTTGTCCATGTTTCAAAACTGTAAACGGAATTAAATAAGGATTGTCTTTTTTAAAACGCAAGGCCGCACCCAGATTCTTATCGAACACATTAAATGAATAACAGCTTATGTTAACTTCATTTAGAACATCATCTTGCATCATTACCTACTTAATTAGATAATTAAATGCTCATGTATTTCTATTTTTCCCATCTTTTAAACTTCAGATCTTGTTCTATTATACAACAAGTACTAGCGAAGCTGGAATAGGCAATACTAAGAATTTCTTACACCTATTAAATACACTCTAAAAATCCTGAGTGCCTTCGATCCAAATAAAAGCAATGCCTGGGATGTATATTTTTTTACTGAAATTTAACCCAACATTTGAATAGGCCCTTAGTTGACCCAAATTTCAGTTGAAACTAAATTTTTTGAGCAAAATTTCAGTGACATTTGTATTAAAATTAACAGAATCATGTTTCATTTAAAGGCAAAACTGACCCAAACATGAACATTCTGCAATCATTTACTCACCCTTTACTTCAAAACCTGTTTGACTTTATTTCTCCTACTGAACACAAAAGAAGATCTACTGAAGAAACCTGTAACCATTGACATCCATTGTTTTTTCCTTTTTACGAAAGTCAATGGTTACAGGTTTCCAGCATTCTTCAAAATTTCTTCTTTAGTGTTCAAGTGAAGGATTAAAACCACAAAAAAGTGACTTAATAGTCATTAACTTTTAATTTTTGAGGAAACTATCCCTTTAACTAGAATTACACCAGCATTCTACCACTACACTCCTGTCCGCCTGATATGCTGGAATGCTCCACGATCTGTAATATTGTTATAGTTATTCATTTTATTCTCCTTTCTTCGTCTGTTGGGCTGCTTTGGCACAATCTACATCAGAAAAAGCTTACAGAAATAAAGATGACCTGACTTGACTTGAAGCACACTTTCTAGAAAAACTGTAATGTGCACCAGCAACCAGTACTAGGAAGTGAATAGTTCAAAGATTTAACAAAGGTGGACAAAACCCAACCACTGGGTTATTTTTATTTATTTTTTTCAATTAAAATATCAACTCAGTAATTGGGTTTGTCTATATTTATTTATTTGACCAAACAAATTTTCATTGATTAAATTAAGACAGAAATAGCTTGTTAGGTAACCATTTTTTAAAGCATAAACTGGCAAATATAATGTTTAGTTTTTATTATCAGGGTGGAATAAGTATTATGTAATGTATAATAACTAGTTACCCATTTTAAAAATGTAAATACTTTTCACTAATCGAATAATTAAAGTAGTTAATTGAGTAGTAATAACATATTAATAGTTCAAAGAACCATTACGTTTGCTAAAAAACAAACTACAATGCACAAACTGCAAGATCCACCACCCACCTGCTTCCCTTTGCAATTTTTTGCCCTGTTTATTACAGTTGCATTCATCTCCTGGTAATTGTGCATTAGACGCTGTTTATCATGCATGGATGTTTAAATGAATGAGAGTGTTTGACAGCTCGCATTGGCTGCTGTGTCTCTGCTGAGCGCCATGGTGCCGAAGGGCTCATCTGGTGACGCAGCTCAGGATTTGAAGGCGCAGCACGCTTAACTCCGCTTTCTGCATTATATAAGACGTCAAACGTGCCGCTGTCACCTCGTGATGACTTTTTTCTTTTAGTTAGGGTCAGCGTGCGACCACCTGCATATAACGGCGAGAAAAGACATGAGAATTACCTTCATTTTGACCTCCGAAGGCTTCCAATGGGGTCTGAGTGTCTTGATGAGTTTCAGCGCCCCGGCTCTATAATCGTGCTCATCTACCGTCACGTCTAATTTAGGCACCGCCGGCGAGCCATCTGGGACGTGGATGTAATTGGCCATTGCTGTAAATGCTCTCTATGTTGCTCTGAGACGGGGAAGATTCAGTGAATGCGATATACTCAAGCAGGGTGCGGATTTAAGGTTCCTCACGGCTACGCCTCCCGTGCTGGTGTTCGATTCACGAATCACTCAGTTCATTTTCACGATTCAAATGAACCGATTCGCACAGCGCTTTGAAAGCACTCTCAAACGTGAAGTCTTTTGAAATTTTATCATTGTCACTTTTTTGTCTTCAGGTTTCTTCAGAAAGATTTAATTAATAGATTTATAAGTTCCAATATGTCATAAATCGTCAAATAGTCAACGTTTAATGTTTTCCATTTCATATTTGTTAATGTGGTTAAATGAATAGCTTACACATAAATGAAAACTTACTTTTAATTTACTTTTAAAAATTAAATTTACACAAAATGTACTTTAATATAGGTGAAGCCTCGGTCCTTGTTGATTTATAAAGTTAATCCAATGCCTAACAAGACATTGAAAGTAACAATACATACATACAGGCGAAAATAGTACCGTATGTATACCTAATAATACCTATGGCAAAACTAATCACTTCTAAAGTCTCCAGTGTATTGTCAGGAGCCACATGTATTCATTTTGATGGTCACACTTTAATTTAAGGTACTATTAACAGGTCATTAACTATGACTTTTGGTAAACTTCTGATTTGCTGCTTATTAACAGTTATTAAGTTAGTACCGTAGTTAGGTTTAGGTATTGGGTATGATTGAGGATAAAGAATAAGACCATACTGAATATATTTAGAATATATTTATAACGTACTTTATAAGTAAAAATAAACATCCAATAATGTATTACTTGTCAGGTAATAAGCAACTTAATAATGGTGAGAATTGCTCCACAAACTAAAGTGCTACCACTTTGTTTTGCCTGCATATGTTTTTGACTCAAAGTCCCACTAGATGCTGGACTCTTCAATCTTCTTCAATGTCAAAATTAAACAACATTAAAAAAATATATATATATTACCAAATATTACTTTTTAATTTAAGTATCCAGTAAATTTGTGGCTTGAGAATCTGTGTGGGAAGCATTTATTCATATGTTATTACAACAATGTCATTATGTTTCATTTTTAAGCGAATTAACTTTTAGAATCACTCATTAGGTAGACGAAAACCGTAAATAACCCACAGCTATGCAATATGAAATACGAACAGATATAAGGCTTTTGAACCGGTTCATAATGAATCATTGAACGAACCGATTCGCTAAAATGATCGGGTGCTCTCTCGGCGCTATCGAATGATCCCACCCCCGTGTGCTAGGAGACAGTCGCGGTGCATGCTGGTACTACATGACTCACACACTGATTTGCATCTGAAGCTTTCAGCGTTACTGTGTTACTAAGATAATGCTCAAACGAGAGAGGCGTCCTGTGTTTGCATTTCTGCTTTCCCCTCATGAAAATGTGTGCTTACTGTAGATCTTCATCTTCAATGGCCTTTAGCAAGATTTACAATTATGTAAGATTTGCAAAAAGCTGTGATTAATGGCCATCGTAAGCACTGCTATTATTTTGTATGACGTTTGAATAGACATTGCAATGAGTACATGTAACAATTATCTATCTATCTATCTATCTATCTATCTATCTATCTATCTATCTATCTATCTATCTATCTATCTATCTATCTATCTATCTATCTATCTATCTATCTATCTATATGTCTGTCTGTCTGTCTGTCTATCTATTTATCTATCTGACTTGTCTATCTATCTATCTATCTATCTATCTATCTATCTATCTATCTATCTATCTATCTATCTATCTATCTATCTATCTATCTATCTATCTATCTGTTTATCAATCTGTCTGTCTGTCTTTCTATCTATCTATCTATCTATCTATCTATCTATCTATCTATCTGTCTATCTGTCTATCTGTCTATCTATCTATCTATCTATCTATCTATCTATCTATCTATCTATCTATCTATCTATCTATCTATCTATTTATCAATCTGTCTGTCTGTCTTTCTATCTATCTATCTATCTATCTATCTATCTATCTATCTATCTATCTATCTATCTATCTATCTATCTATCTATCTATCTATCTGTCTGTCTGTCTGTCTGTCTGTCTGTCTGTCTGTCTGTCTGTCTGTCTGTCTGTCTGTCTCTCTCTCTCTCTCTCTCTCTCTCTCTCTCTCTCTCTCTCTCTCTCTCTCTATATATATATATATATATATATATATATATCTGTATATCTATCTATCTATCTATCTATCTATCTATCTATCTATCTATCTATCTATCTATCTATCTATCTATCTATCTATCTATCTATCTATCTATCTGTTTGTCTGTCTGCACATCCATTCAGAATATTCGGAGAAGTCAGTGAGTCTTTCCAGAAATTGCTCTAAGCCATTTAAAACAGGTGTGTCCCATGACAGTCAGGTTATCATGACATCGAAGCATACGTAGGCTTGCCAGTGAGACTTGCACGCAATTTTATCATTGAGATGTCTGAATGTAAAACATTTTTACCGCAACCTGCCCATGTGTCATATTTATCCTGACTACTCCATTTAAATAGTAATTTTATCCTGTGCAGGGAGATATATCCAGTGTGCCGACATTACTTACCTACAGAGGGCGCTTCGTGGAAAGTTTACCTTATATAGATTAAATAGCGTAAAGCTTATTGATTTATGCCACTGATTATTATTATTATTATTATTATTATTATTATTATTATTATTATTATTATTATTATTATTATTATTATTAACATGTTATTCTTTACAGTTGTCATAGTTATATAATCATCCCTTCCCTTAACACTGATAAACGAAGTGTTTGTAAGTAGCAATCTTTCTCGTTTGTAGTTCGTAAGTTATTATTAACGTTAGAATATTAACGTTAGAATCTTTCCTATCCCAAATATTACATATTAGACTATTGAATTCAAACATAATACAACACATGTTCGCATTTTTATGTACATACACGGTAGAAAAAACGGGATGTACGCTTTCACAACGGACGCTACTGCAAGTCACGTGACGATGTTCTGTCCAATCCCCGTGGCGTCGCTGGCCGGAAATGATGGCCGGGCTTTCACACTAGTGCTTCCATTATGTTCCTGTAGCGTTAGCGAGGGCTCGAGTTTAGCTTACACACACACACACACACACTCACACACACACCTCGTGTAGCTGGTGGCACAGCACTGTAGCTGGGAGTGCTGTTCGAAGCTCTGCAATCATCCCCGACACGCAAACTGGCCACAAAGTACTAGTGTGTGACGTTGATTTGCTAGCTTTGCAAGGTAATGATGGATTTTCTTTGACTAGCCAAGCTTGTGTTAGCCAGCATACCTGATCAGATTTTGCATATGTTAATTTCTTATTTGATGCTAAAATTTTAAGGAATACGTAGCTATATTAGAGTTCAATTGCTTATGTGTCCTGTCATTCTTTTAGTTCTTCAGTAAGTATGGCTATGAGACAGACTCCTCTCACCTGCTCTGGTCACACCAGACCTGTTGTGGATCTGGCGTTCAGTGGAATAACTCCTTATGGATATTTCCTTATTAGTGCTTGTAAAGGTATGTGTGTACTTGGACTTAAAATCAACACTTCACTGTAAACACAAACTTTTTGCAGGGCATTGTTGGTTTTATATTTGCACATTCATTGAATGACAACTTGTGACAGGCTCCCTATATTGTTCACTGTGGTATTTGAATATTCGGCTCAAAATCACATGTAATGATGACTTCAAAACAACATTAACACCATTTATTTGATTGTGATTGTGGTGTTGTACTTTAACAGTCATTGGCTGATAATATGATTTAGCTAATTAGAATTTGCAAAGGATGTTTTTCTGAAATGATATTATTAAGGAGAAAGTCTGAATGTGTAAATATTAAACCAACTTTACCTCAATTTGTAGGCCAGTTTGTTAAAAAGGAATCTTTGCTTAAAATAAGTGAGTGCATATTCGTCACGTGTTTGTCAAATAAGTTTGTTGTTTTATTAAATATTGCAGATGGCAAACCTATGTTGCGCCAGGGTGACACAGGGGACTGGATTGGGACGTTCTTGGGTCACAAGGGTGCTGTCTGGGGTGCCACCTTGAATAAAGAAGCTACAAAAGCAGCTACGGCCGCAGCAGATTTTACAGCGTAAGTATTAAAGGAATAAAAAGTGAACTGTAATTGTTTAAACATGAGTTTACCTTCCATATTTCTTATTAATCTGACAGAAAGGTATGGGATGCTGTCACTGGAGACGAGGTCCTCACCCTGGCGCACAAGCACATTGTGAAGTCTGTCAACTTTACACAGGTAATGTATACTGATGTATCAAGAGCATTATAGTGTGAGCAGTATAGAGATGAAAACTTGACTTTGCAATCTTAGAAATGATGCACGTTTTAAATTATATTAATGTACAATGTGGGTATTTTAAATTAATATAATTTAATATTAGTTTTACTGTATTTTTGAATAAGTAAATGCAACTTTGGCAAAAGAGGTTAAAATATATTTATTTAAAACTAATTATATGAATGGATGAATGAATAAGTCAAAAATGTATTCTATTATCTAATAAAAACGTTTTGTAGCATTATTTTATCAAGATATAATACTGAACAATATTGAGATATATATTTTCAGACTATTTATGGAACACTTGGTTTATGAAATGAGCTTGCTTGAAATGGTTAACCTGTGCTCATTCAAAACCATGGGTAAACAGTATGCTGGCTCATCTTGCTTCATGCTTCTCATAATTTACTTTGGGTTTCAGTAAAGTTTCATAACTTAAAATGATTCAATTAGCTTAATTTTCAATTGTGAACCCTGAGAGGAGAAACAGCATGTCAGTGGGACTTTCCTGCTTAAATTCAAACCACAATAGGAAAAAAATTAAGTTTGGAACAACAGTAACCCAGGTTTTCAATCACTGAGTATGTTTACATGGACACCAATAATCAATTTTAATACGATTGAGACAATACTCTGATTAAGACTCCATTTAAACCATTTAAACAGCGATTTTTGATTAATTTAATTATGGCCACAATTGAACTAAATAGAAATGGAATTAAGAAATGTAGAGTATACCGATTTTAGTCATTATTAAAGTGCAGTACAGACATGTAAATACTTTAATCAAACTGTTACCGTTGAGTAGGATTTTTTGCCGCATTTGGTGACAGGTTAGTCTAGACAAACACAGCTGTTTGACAATCTTCTCTGCACCTATCGAGTCAGTGAAGGACCAGACACCTGCACCGTGAAATGCTGAGCGTTTTTTCCCTATACGGTGTTCCAGCAGTTCATACTCTCATCCAATATCTTGTTTATCACAGGGTGCATGCATGAAATGTTGCTGAATGAAAATGAAACAGCCGAACTGCAGTTAAAGTCGACAAATTGAAAATGAAACACCCGAAGTTACATGAAACTTTGTAGGAAATGTGGATAGCGCGGTGACGCAATGACTTTAATCGAACATCTGTGCTATAACATGTAAAACAGATCCATGAAAGGAACATTCAAAAAGCAACTCATGTAAACACCTTAAACATATTATTGTCTTATTCAGATTGAGGCAAATAATTTGATTACTGATGTCCATGTAAATGTAGTCACTTTCTGTAAACTTGCCAGAGTAGTTTTGTTTAGGAGTTTTTACCAGCTTGTGTTGAACCAACAGGACAGTAACTATCTCTTGACTGGAGGAAATGATAAAGTACTGCGCATCTATGACCTCAACA
Organism: Danio aesculapii; assembly: GCF_903798145.1. Classification (NCBI taxonomy): domain Eukaryota; kingdom Metazoa; phylum Chordata; class Actinopteri; order Cypriniformes; family Danionidae; genus Danio; species Danio aesculapii. Next base: position 42,405,924 of record NC_079438.1, read on the forward strand.
ATCCTGAAGCAGGTATTTAGAGTAAAAAATGTTTATTTGTTTTGATAATAGCCACTTCCTTTCATAAATGCACACTTGGTTTTAAAAAGTGACATTTGTAATGCAGAACCCCAGGAGATTGCAGGCCACACTTCTGCCATAAAGAAAGCTCTGTGGTGTAACAATGACCAGCAGATTCTTTCAGCTGCTGACGACAAAACTATCAGGCTAGTATCCCGAATGGTATTATCTTTTGACTTTACATTTGCAAATAGATTGATTTATTGTTGTCTTCTATTTATAGACTTTGGGACAAGAACACAAACGAGGCAGTGAAGACTTTATCATTCGAGGCCTCTGTCAGCAGCATGGAGTACATTCCTGATGGGGAGACTCTCGTCATCACATACGGGAGAACCATCGCTTTCTATAATGCCCACAGGTTTCTATCTGTCATGTCGTGCAAATATTACCTTGAGCGCCAAGTTGAACTAAAAACATGTCCTGTACTGTACTGAAAACTGATAGTGTCAGCCTGATATTTTGTGTTATCTTTAGTTTGGACCTGATTAAGACCGTAGACGCCCCTGCTTCCATTCACTCCGCTTCCCTGCATCCTGATAAAGACTTCTTTGTGGCTGGAGGAGATGATTTCAAGCTTTATAAATATGACTACACCACCAAAGAGGAAATGGGTAGGAATATAGTTCATAATCAGGTTCATATAATTATTAGAGCATAAGAAAAAAAGGTTTATTATGGATTGGCTCATGAACAAGCATTTGTTTGTTCGTGCTTGACAAAATGATTGATTTGTCTGCCGTTCAGAGTCATATAAGGGTCACTTCGGGCCTGTGCACTGTGTGCGGTTTAGCCCTGATGGAGAGCTGTATGCCAGCGGCTCGGAGGATGGCACTTTGCGTCTGTGGCAGACGGCTGTAGGGAAAACATACGGCCTTTGGAAATGTGTCCTGCCTGGTGAGTTTATATAGATGTTATTTGTTGCATACTAAAGCTGGCAATGCACAATCAAGAAAGTTAGTATGTCGATAAATAAAACTTGTGCCAACTATTTTATCAAATGAAATCTTTAGAAGGGCCTGTTGTCAACTAAAGGCAAGATAATTATTAATAATGTTATTATCAAGATTATATAGCTAATAAAATCAGCAATAATAATTATTATTATCATCATCATCATTTTGTGGCCATATAATCAAATAATCCCAAAATATTTATCCAAATAAGCCCCAAAACAAGCAGAGAAAACATGTAGCTTCTGTGTGGCATTCTAGATCAAAATCTATATTTAATCTGTAAGAATATAAGGAATAACACATTTGAATACTTGTATAATAAACTGTAGTGTACCTAGTTCTAAATGCTATCTACTAAGATTGTACTTACTAGATGTCATATAGGTTGCTCATTCATAATTGAAAAGGGAAGAGAAACCAGTTGATGTTTTTTTAAACACATTAATGCATAACAAGTCCATACACTCCAAATGGAAATGAAATTGCACCATTTAAATGTGTAATTACTGTTATTTTAACCAAATGTTGTTTTTGAAGACAGTAAGTAGTTAAATTGCTCAATTAAAATTGTGTATTATGATGTAATAATATTTGTTTTGTTAGTTTTGGCGTGAATATAACTATTGTTGCTGATTAGGCATTAAATCGGATAATAAAATATTATTTCCTTTAAATATTACTGCTGGATTTGAAAATCAGGGTATCTGCAGAGCAAATCTTAAATTTCCAAAACGAAAATGTAGTAAATTCACTGAAATATGGCATTGTGTGTCTTAAATACTTTTAAACACATCTTAATTTTCCTTTATCTATGTAAAGCTTCCTAATCACTACAATTAACAATCCATCTAAAAAAAACATCTTTTTTTTTTTTTTTTTTTTTTAAAGTGATGTTGTTGAAGTAATTGATGAACTCTATTTACCAATATGGTTTAATTGTCTTCCCTACATCCTTACAATAGCATTTGTTTCAAAGATCTCCATGTGTTTATGCATAAATGTTTGTGAATAAATTTAGTTTATTATTATTATTTATATTCAGTTGAAGTCAGAAATATTAGCCCCCCTTTTTATTTTTTCCCCAATTTTCTGTTTAATGGAGAGAAGTTTTTTTTTTAACACATTTCTAAACATAATAGTTTTAATAATTCATTTCTATTAACTTATTTATTTTATCTTTGCGATGATGACAGTAAATACTATTTGACTAGATATTTAATTTCGTAATTTGGCAAGTTATTGTATGAAGATGGTTTGTTCTGTAGACAATCGAAAAAAATATAGCTTAAAGGGGCTAATGATATTGACCTTAAAATGTTTTTTTTTTTTTTAATTATACGTTCCCAGTAAATTCAGAAAATATTTATTTGACCGTTTAGTTTTTTTTGAAAGAACATTTTGTTCTCTAAGCATTCTGAAACAAGTATTAACAATTATATATTTAATATTTTGAGAGATTTCTAGCAAGAATACTCATTGAAAAACTGAGAACAAAACACTAAAATAAGTTCTACGAATGTTTTCGATAATGCTCTGATTAAAATCAAGCATTATTTCAGAATTTTCTCTCCGCATTCAAAATTTCCTTTTTTTTTTTTTAATACAGTTTATGAAACAAATTTATATATAACTATGTTTTGACACATTATTTAAAATATGTGGCTAAGAAATAACCAAATTTTAATGGGGCATGTAAAAAAATAATCCACTGGCCATTACAAAAAATCATTAGCATTTAGCCTAGAAATTTCATTCATAAAGGTCTTAAAAAGGATTTTAAAAGTCTTGGTGAAACCTGCAGAAACCCTAAAAACATGCACACTTTTTTCCTAAATGCCTGAAGTCTTCAATCACTGTCAGTTTAATACACCTCTATTGATATCTAACCAAAGGAAAAGTGTTTAAAATGCATTTTTAATATTTTTAAAAAAAAGTAAGGATTTAATTTCAGTGCTAAACTCCAGTAATACACTAGAACTATCAGTAGATTTTTAAACTCTTATGAAATGTCGCTGCATTCACCTTGGAGATTAGCTCGTAAGTAGCATATTTTACCTCTCATATGAGGAAATGCTCTCTTAAGCTTTCAGCCAGTCCTACAATACAATGAATATACATTCATGCTTAAAATGCTTAAAAAGTTATTTGATCAGTGATTGTTTTTTCTCACTCTCATCAGATGATCCTTATAGTCAGGAATAAACTTATCTATTGTATCCTATGCTAAAACCTCATGTTGCCTTTCAGAGGAGCTGTCATCGGAGAACTCTGAAGCGCTGTACTGCCCTCCAGCAGAGATCAAGGCCTGAGTCAGGAAAAAAGAGAGCAACAACGAGTCAAAGGAGGAGAGATCACGGGACAGGGAGAGGTCAGGGGACGGGATGGGTCAAGAAACCACACCCCAGCAGAGTGCTGTGCCACCACCCTTCTTCACTAGAGACAGACTGCGCTGCCGAGCATGACTTTTAAACGTGAAGATGAAACCCACACGTACGCATTGTGGAAAATCAGGAGACGGCGGTAGAGCTGAGAGTGCTAGTGCTAATGCTAATCCTCCAGCTGCCTGCTTTTTCTTTGATAGCCATGATGCATCAGTCAGCTCCTTCATATAAAAGCGGTCGGTTTCTGCAGCACTGTGATCACTTTGGTTGAGATTTTTTTTTTGTTTCGTTTTATTTTGGTGTTATAATGTGCTTTCAGTACAATTTGTTTGTTATCGCAAGAACTCAGTGTTCAGTTTGAAAACATCTCTCAGCAGAAGTGCTTTTGAGGAACTTGCTATTCAAGTGTTTATCAATAGTAGTGTGAACTTGTGGTAAATGTTTTCCATGAGTGCTCGGGAAATTTGTAAAACTTTAAAGTGACTTAAGTTCTTTAATCGTTTTGTCTTTGGTTGCAACATATGTTGTATCATTTGGCCAATAAAATGTTGTACCTTTATCATCTGAAATATTTCTCTTTGTGTGTGTCTGGATGTGTCCCATAAAAGTTGTATTTTAGGGTGATATAGTTCGCCCAAAAATGTAATTCTGTCACTTATTCAGCCTCGAATTGTAACACACTTTTCAAAATGTCTTGTTTTAAACCCAAAGGAAGATATTTTGAAGAATGGTGGAAACCAGTAAGCATTAACTTTCCTATTAGCCTCAAATTCTTTAAAATACATTATATTGTGTTCTTTTTTTTAGGTTAATTGTTAATTTGATGCTGTACTGATTACTTCCTCAATGAAGTAGCGTTTTAATTGTTTAATTCCTAGTCTTATCCTCAAATTATTGATCTTCTCGTTATGTGAAGTGAATCTCTTAAAAGCATGAGGTCGAACTCCTATTTATCGCCAGTGATTTTAAATAGTCAATCCGCCAATCAGAAGGCGTCTTTCTGAGGCGCGCATCCAATAGGGGTCTCTCTCCTAAGATGGTCACTGATCTCATAAAAGAAATCAGCCCGAGGCAGCGAGTGTCCTGCTGGAACCAACAGACATGTCGGAATTTCTGGAAGACCCGTCTGTGCTTACTAAAGACAAGCTTAAAAGTGCATTGCTGGCCAATAATGTTGCTCTCCCGAACGGCGATCAGCGAAAGGACGTGTACGTGCAGCTGTACTTGAAGAATCTGACCGTGCAAAACAAAAAAAGTAGCGGCTCTCCAGATGTCTTTTCCAGCGACGAGGAGCTTCCTCCAGCGCCTGTGGTCTCCAACAGGAGCCGCTCCGGCAGGGTGGGTTGTTTGGAGATGCTTGCTTTGTTTTAGCTACACATGGATCGTGAATCAGATGGGGTTGACGTAATACGCAGGTTTAGTTATTATTATTTTTGTTAAGGCGTGTATCTCCTGAAAGCCCATTTGTTTGGTAAAAATCGAGAGGTTGGTATTATTAAGTTTATTGTTGTAAGTGTGTAGTTTGAACCTGCACATGCCTCGCAAATGAAAACAAACCGGCATGGCGAACTTTTTACTATGGTGTCCGGTTTGTGAACGAATCGTTACGTTTGACTTGAATCATTTCAGTGAGTCACTTAACGTCGGTTTGAACGATTCCTTCGCTAAAAAGTGATTTGTGCTTTGTTTTGAGATGCTTGAATAAGATTCACAGTTGTGAATCCTCAAAATAATTTTTACTTTAATGGGAGCTTTTAATAATATTAAACTCTAAGACTTGTTTTGCTTTTTATTTTTTAATGAATACAAATGATGTAAAACTTACACGTGCTTAATCCGTGCAATTGATGCTAATGGTGTTAATATAAACTACCCATAATATAATCAAACACTGTGAACGCTTATTACTATAATATGCTGCGACTGAATGTCAGGAAACGCATAAAATGCAGTTCCATAAAGAAATCATATTTAGAATCAAATTTTGAAATGAATTGTTCAAAAGAACCGATTCGTACTTATCGAACTTCCTATTACTCATTACCCTGCGACAGTTTCCCGCTTAAATGACTTGGTCTGATTCATTGCATTGCTAATAATAGTTCAAAATCCATGCCTCCGTCTGTCAAATTAATGAATGCATGTTTTTGTAGGGATTCTAAAGTATTCTAAAGAAAATTGCACTGCTTTGTGTAATCTGTTACACATCTGTTTAAGGCGTAAGATGTAAAAGCCCAAATTTGAATGAGCAATAGGTGAAGATTAATAATCTATAAATTAAAACTATGTTTTTTTGAGTTTTGTTAAATCAATGAAACATCTGGGGAAACACTTAGAAAAGTGGGAGTTTTCCTCCCCTCACTTCTCTGTATTTGCTACTATGTCATACACCAGTAGTCTGCAGTCTTGGATTGTTAAAGTGCATGCCTGTTGCTTTTTTTTTTCTTAACTTTTTTTCTATCATGTAATTTTATGTCTGTTGATGCTGTTATTAAGCGTGAAAGCTACAAGTTTGTAGTTTGTTCTGTTTTTATAACCAACCTGATAAGCTCAATCCCCCACCCCTGCAACTACACAGGAGACCTTTTATGTTTTACAGAGATGTTTGATGTTAAAGGCACCTCCAGTGCTAGTGAATGAGGAAGTGCTGCCTGTCATTGTAAAAATCTTCTTGCACAGCATTTCCCTCTCATTAACTCTCTCTCTCTTCATCTACACAGTCTGCCAAGATGGTTTTCTTTAGGAGTAAAACCCATCAGAGTGTGTGATTTATCAAGTTTGAAATGCGTTTGTAAGGTAGATCTCTTAAATCAAGACTCGAGAGTTTCCAGTGTTTTAGATGAGACTATTTATACTTTGTGCATGTAATCATTGTTTGTTTGAACATTTTCTTTACTAAAATGTGTTTTTATACATCTCATTCATTATTTTATCATCTTATTTTGTGTGATATGATAATACAAACTATCATAATACCAATACTATGCAGCCCTATGGACCCCATATTAAACGTTTGTGGAGATAGTTGCAGATCTAGGAGCTGTAGAATAATTCAAAAGCTGCACAAGGCTGTTTTCATAGTGGGTTTGGTCCCTTTATTGAGGAAATAGATTCTTGTGTGAAGGAATTCATGCTTTGGCTGCCAGATGTGTGTGTGTTGCATTCCTCTTTGAAGCTCCTGTGTCTCAGATAGTAATTTCAGAAACATTCGACACACGCGCACACACAGTCACATTTCTGGGATGTTTTGATGTGCACGGTTTAGAATTTGCAACAATCGTGACCTATAAAGATGATTGATTTGATTTCGTCATCACTGCACAGTGAGAGTTATGAGAGTTGTTGTGTTGAAATAAAACAGGTCTAGAAGCTCTGATGCAAAAGCCATAATTGGGCAAATTGTGGTTAACCAAAAACATCATGCTGCTTTTATTGCTAATTTTCAGAGCGATGACATTAAGTATTGAAGCATGTGTGTGTAACGGCATGTGCAAACCCACGGAACTGAAGGTCAGAAAAAAAACAGCTTTGTGATGGCCAATAAAACTTGCTTATCGCAAACCAGAATTGTCAGTAAAACAAAAGTTTGATCTGAAACTTTATGCTAAATCCAAAACTCTTAATTGCAGCTTAGAAATTTAATAATCTTTAAATTTGTACCAGCAATTTTGGATGTTGAAATATGTTCTCAAACTTGTAAACACAGTATTGTTGAATGTTTCTCTTATTGAGGTTATAGCAGAATAGTTTAGTAAATGGAATAAATAGTTTATTTTTTATTAGAGTAAAATCGTCCACATTGCAATGATAAAATGCTAGAGAATACAAGTGTAGAAGGGAGTCATTAAATCATTCATTTAAAAGTCAAAACTAAGTTTTGTTGTTGTTTAATTCTGCTGCATGATATTGTAAAAAGTACACATTGCTTTTTTTTTGGTGGGGTTATTTAAACTAAATTTTGCGTTTTTTTTATTTTTTATTATTTTTTTTATTATTTTTTTTTTAATTTATTTATTTTTTTTTAGATTATTATTTATTTTTAAATTTTATTTATTTTTAAATATATATTGCAATTTGAATATAATTTCTCTTGATGAGTTGATTGGGATAATTCATATAGGGTGCATAACATAACAGACAATCTAAAAGCATAGTTAAATTCAATAAACAAAAATATGCAGATTAAATTAACAGCAATTAATTGTTGTCTGAGGAGTCGTAATGTATTCAGGAATACAGTAACTGAATAATCAAATATAATGGATGTCTTCAGTGAAGTGCGTACAACACCGTATCCTTATCCATGAAAGTAAAGAGACCCGATTGTGTTCTTTATTCTCGCGCTGCAGATGGTCTGTTTAACTGTTTTCTCGTTAGTAAAGCATTCAGATTTTCTACTTACAAAGTCAGCCATGTAAATGGCAAATGCACCATGGCGCAACGCAACTGACTCTTAAAGTGAACGTGAGATGAGACTGAATTTTTCTAGCTTTAAAATGGCAAAAGTGGATTTAGACATGCCCTTAATGCTTTTGCGCCATGCGCTTTAGACTTTGCACCTAGATCCTTAAAATAGAGCCCTAAATCATCAAAACTATATCCTGTTCATTGTATTTATGAGCGGTGCCATAGCACACTCTGATGAAGAGAAAATCCAGATGCTCTGACTTGTGGCTGGCTTGTTTCTAAAGCAAAGCACATTTTATAAAGTTTTGGATTGCGATTCTTTCTCCAATTGTACAAATAAACGGAGGTGTCAAACTTCAGAATTCTTTCATTTTGCTTCTTTGGCAAAATATGTCTGTAGCCATAGGTTGCGGGTGTTACAATCCCGTGAATTAAAAGATATGTGTTGCACATTTATGCAGCCAAACCTAAAAAAATGTATTGTTTAACGGATCCCATTAATCAGTTAAAAACGCACCCTTTCGGTTAACGGTTAATCCGTTAATATGAACATTTCTAAATCAAATGTAAAATAATACTGCATAGTCTTGGTTTTATAAACAATTCAATACTGGCGATGTGACTATTGAGAATGATTACATTGCGATATCGATGCTGAAACAATATATTGTGCAGCCCTAGTTCATTCAAATTAATTGACCATTATTACGGCAGAGTTGTGAGCTCTAATTTAAATTTAAATACTAATCCAGAATTGTGCATTTATAAAATGCATTCTGCTCTTCAAAACCCTTTTTTTTAAATAGATGTTTATTCAATATATGAATATTATTTTAGTTTTGGATTAGTTTCTTACATTAATATTTAGTAAATGCACTGCAAGTTAAAATCTCGCCAGTGATTCCAGTTGAAAAGTGGTTATAAGGTCTTAAAATGTATGGAAAGAGTCTTAAAAAAGGTCTTAAAAGCTATTGAATTTGACTCTCTGATTCCTGTTTATACTCGGTCACAGAAACTTGATAAATGTGAGGGTGTTGTCTGTTGACTGAGTGACGTTTTTTTCCCCTCTGTCCTACTGGAATGCTCTGATTTTTTTTTTTTTTTTTTTTTTTTTTTTTTTAATATAAGTAGGCAGTGTTCCAGATCAGCCCTGATCAAGGCCCCTCACTGTAGCTCATACACCTTCATGATCTCCTCCTGCCCCTTCCAAACACATTCCCTCCTCCTCCTCTTCACTCTTTTCACCACTACTTCTCTGGTCACATGGTCCGGTTTGTGGATCAGGGCTCTACTCCAGGGAATGTGGCTGGATTTGCATTGTTCCTGCTTTCGTCCCACATTAGAAGCCTGCGTTTGCAATGCCCTTAGTCCCTATCACTGTGGCACTTTGCATGAGCAGTATCACTTTTCATTTCACTGCCTGAATGACTTTTATTACTTTTATATAAATTAACATTTTCAAGCGGTTATGTACTTTGCTTGTTTTTTTTTACCCATAACGGTCACCTCTCATTTGAGTCCACACTTAAGTTATTCAGTAGATGATATATGCATATTTTACGTTATAGTTTCTAGAGGCAAGTACAGGTTTAGACCAAAAAAAAGATAAAAATATGTACTGAGAAACGTCCTTCTTGTTGTATGGTGACAGATAAGTGGTTACACTCCACCCATGTGCCTCCAAGCAGTTTCTTTTGTATTTGTAGTATGTATATAGTATTTTATATAGTACGGTATACAGTATGTTTATGGGCTGAGGGAAAACTAGCTTGAGTTCCTCCCTTGTTGCTCTATTGTGTAATATGGAGCCTGTCAGGCGTGTTTAAACACTCTTTGCTTTAACAAGTTCAGTACTTTACCATGACGTCATCTGTACATACTGTAATCTGCAGTCATTTAAAAATGTGCATATTAAACTATAAAATGAGCTGCATCATGGCTGTTGGTCATTTAATGTGATGCTTTTCTTAACAGAAAGCCACCAGGAAAACCGACAAAGTTCGTCCTGATGACGTTGATGTGACTGAGTTGACCAATGAGGGTTTAAAGGACCTGTTGCTGAAGTATGGCCTGAATGCTGGACCCATTGTTGGTGAGCCAACCTCAAAACCTAAGAATCAACCTCAAATAGTGCAGTGTAAAAAGTAAATATTTGTAGATGTTGCATAGTTCCTTTAGATCATAGGTCTCAAACGGGATTCCTGGAGGGCCGCAGCTCTGCATAGTTTAGCTCCAACCTTGATTAGTTGGATCTGCTGTGTTTGATTAGGTTTGGAGCACAACTGGGCAGAGCTGCGGCCCTCCAGGAATCCAGTTTGAGACTTATGCTTTAGATCATAGGTCTCAAATGCAGTTCCTGGAGTGCCGCAGCTCTGTACAGTTGTGCTCCAACCCTTTTCTAAGACAGCTGATCTAATTAATCGAGGTGTTCCAGAGTAGTCAGAGCTGCGGCCCTCCAGGAATTGAGGATGATCTATGAACCTATGATACAGTGCCAAAAACAAGAAAATAAAAATGTGTATATATAAAAAAGGCCCCAAAACGCATATTTGGACAGTTAAATCATACTTTGGTTATCTTACAAAGTTTTTTTGGATATATTTATCTAATTATTCATTCATTTTCTTTTCAGCTTAGTCCCTTTATTAATCTGGGGTCGCCACACCGGAATGAACCGCCAACTTATCCAGCACATGTTTTATACAGCGCATAACATCCATACACACTCATACACTACGGACAATTTAGCTTACCCAATTCACCTGTAGCGCATGTCTTTTAGAGTGTGAGGGGAAACCGGAGCACCCGGAGGAAACCCACTCGAACATAGGGAGAACATGCAAACTCCACACAGAAACGCCAACTGAACCAGCCGAGGCTCGAACCAGCGACATTCTTGCTGTGAGGCGACAGCACTACCTACTGCACCACTGCGTTGCCCTATTTATCTAATTAAATGGTACATTAACTGTTCCGAATTAACATTTGTTGAGCAAATGTTAGTGGGAAATGGTTTAGTTGAGTTACAGGTTGCCAGAATTTATTCTAAATGTTTACAAAATCTCCATTGAAACAGTGGGCAGAAAGTAACAAATCAGTTGTTACAGAAATAAAACATACAGGGCTTTTTTATATTTTACATTATTTCTTAAAATCACTAGCTTAAATCGTTACATTTTTTTATGAGCAAATAAAATTGATGTAGAATGAAGTAAGATTTGAAATGCAGTTTTTATTGTCATAAAAAAAGAGGAAGGAGAAAAATAATCTGAAATGCATCTTTTAATGGAAAAACCTTAAGAAATTTAATATAATATCATAAATTCTTTTCTTCCCACTCAGCATAAAACCCAAGTTTAGTTTCTGGAATAATCCAGATGGTGTTCTGGTGTTGTGCACTCAGTGCTATCAGTAAATCAGCAGTTTCACTAAGCACGCAGATTTCCATGTTTTTCCATCTCAGCCCTGAATGGCTACAGTGTCCTTAAATGGATGTTGAAAAGCTCCTCGGTAGAGCTACATGATTTTGGAAAAAACTGACATTGCAGATTTTTGTTTATGATGATTTAAATAACTCTATTTGGAAAGAATTCATAATTTTACATTGTAATAATTTACAAAAGTAAATAGTGCATTTATTATAAAGTGTATAGCAAATCACACACAGGAATACAACAGAACAAAGATACAAATAAATAAAATAGACGGTGCTTTGTGGTTTTCTGCATATTTGAACAGTATTGTGGTAAAATGGAAAATAACAATGTAATCAAGTGTAAAATAACACCATATAGTCTTAATTGTAATAACAAACAAATTAAGCTGTTGTTAAAGCTACATATTTTATCATTTCTTAAGCCCAAATAGTTTAAATTAGCTTGAACTCTTACACTGTCACATGTCTTACAAATATGAATAAATTAGTTTACTATAGTAAGGTTAACTTTTGTTTGTTCAGAACTCTTTCCTGGTTTTTATAATCACACCTCATTACTCATCACAACATTGCAGATTCTGTGATGTGACTGTTGTATATTCGCACGTTGCGATATCGATGCTGAAACGATATATTGTGCAGCCCTGCTCCTTGTTTTAAAGTTTCAGGCTTTCTGATTCTCACTCCTGGTCAAGAATAAGAATTCATGACACCAAAGACGTTAACTTTGAATCTGTCCTTAAATAAACATAACATTTTGAGCAGGATGATTATCGTGTAGACCTTATACTGACATCTATTGTTTTCTTCACATCAGCATCCACTAGGAAGGTGTATGAGAAGCGGCTTCAGAAGCTGCTGGATCAGGGTCCTCCTGAAGCTGTGGCTCTTCCCTCAGAGACGTCACAGACTGATGGCAATCAGAATGGCAACAATGATTCAGACCAGTACAGCGACAAGGAGGAAGGTAACGGATTAACAGATCCCTTGATTTAAAGGGATAGTTCAACTAAAACTGAAAATTCTATCATTTAATGATGTTTTACTTGTCACAAACCAGTCAGAGTTTCTTTCTTCTTTTGAACACACAAGATATTTTGAAAAAGGTTGAAAACCAGTCAATATTGACCTTCATAGTGTTTTTTTTTTTTTTGTCTGCTATGGATGTCAATGGTTACTGGTTTTCAACTTTTTTTAAAAATGTCTTCGATTGTGTTCGACAAATGAAAAGAAACAAAATAAATCAAATGTTTGAAACTATTGAGGCTGAGTAAATGTAGTGAATACAGGGTGTCCTTGGGTCTTAAAGTATTAAAAGTTGATAAATCAAATATGAGACAATTAAGTCCCTTAAAAGGTATTAAAAAGTCTTAATCTCGTTTTTACGAGATCTTAAATTTTGTTCAAGCGTTGTCTTAAGTGTTTGACTCCAAAAAAGCATTAATATATTTATTTTCCTCCTAATATTAACAACGGTTCGGGCCGGGGCGCGTTCAGCCAACCTCTTGCGTCCGGGTAATGTCACATAATTTGCGACAAACGCGGAAAGGTGATGTGACGCTCTCCACATGTATCGAAACCATAGAGTAAAACAGACTGCAAAATGGGAAAATGTAAGTTTGCGTCTCCTGGTTGGAGAAAGACGAGTTTAAACAGTGGCTGAAGCCTGTCGCTAAAAACAACCACGTAATTTATTCTTTTAAGCTTTGATTCTCTTTGAGTTCTGTTGCATGGTTGTGCTCCATTGATTTATTTAACTTCAACTGTTTATTAACAACTCTTTTTAAAGTTAAAGGTTTGAAACTGATCAGAACTTGAAGTGGCGATGAGGTCTTAAAATATTCTGAGAAGGAAATTACCCTCGGTAATTGGTAATTTCGCATTGAAATTACCTTTAGGATTCCTGCATATACCCTGGAATAAATAAAATTTTTTTAGTGTGAACTAATGAAGATCCTACTCAAAGCATTCTATGGATTATCCTTTCTCCTGTAAAATGCATTTTATTGGACTTTCCTGCTTTGATGTTTGTAGTAGGACTGCATTTTATTGGAAAAAACTGACATTGCAAAAATTTTGTTTTTCTGGGATTTTTTTTTTTTATATTGCGATATCAATACAATTTCGGCAGATGACTTGAAGAGCTCTACTTGGAATAAATTCAGTAACTTTGATTGGAATAATGTTGTAGAGGAGTAAATCCAAGAAATTGCAAGAATAATGAAATAAGATGGAGCAAAGATAAAAGTGAAGTAAGTAGTCAGGTCTTCAGGTACAGTAATACAATACGATATTATTATGATATTTTGCCCCCGATAATGACCGATCACGATATCAGCAATGCATCACAAGAAAACCCTCCACAATATATCATGATATTTGCAAATGAAGAGGGAAAAATGCATCAAAAGGTTCTAAGATGTATTTCTTTTATTAACAGCACATGTTTCTTAGAATTGTAACATTAATATATGCTCGAGCTGCCATTTCGAGAAGCGCTACCTCATGCATATAGCTATTTTGCCCAACACTATTATTGAATAATCAAATGTCGTTTAAAATGCAAGCGCTACATTCGTCATTCCTGATCAACAATAATAATCCCAACTCCACAATGCAGATGCTGTAATGTGACTATTGCGAATGCACACATTATGTCGATGCTGAAACGATATTTTGTGCAGCCCTAGTTTGTAGGTGCATTCTAAGTGCATTAACTTAGTTAAATTAAGTTTTTGTTTAGCCTACACTGTATAAAATATCTGTTAAATGACAGCTTTCTTTATTTTGTGATTCGTGATGTTGAAAATTCAACTCTACAGTTCAACAAAGTGACTTTTATTGACGTTTTAGTAGGTTGAAGAAATATAATGTATACGAAATGATAATATAGAGAAAAATAAGCCTGTAAAATAACAAAATGTACTGGCAATTTTTTGTGATGTTAAACTTTTTTCAAACTTGATCAAGGTCCCATAATGCATTTCAAAATCATAAATAATTGAAAAAAAAACATGAATCAGAAAATATGGAAAACTGCTAATTTATTTTATTTTTTACTGTGTATACTAATGCAAACAGCCTAATGTAATACTTGTTTGTTTGAATGTTTTGTTTTGATGTATTTATTACATTTGTATTACTCAATTGTTTTTTCCATGTAGATAATTAAGCTGACATGACATTTAATAAATAAGATACAATAGGGTGAAATATCCCTTTTACAGTTGAAGTCAGAATTCTTATCCCCCTCCCCCCCCCTTTAAAAAAAAATTAAGAGCATGGAAATTTTCACAGTATGTCTGATAATATTTTTTTCTTCTGGAGAAAGTGTTATTTGTTTTATTTTGGCTAGAATAAAAGCAGTTTTTAATTTTTTATGAACCATTTTAAGGTCAAAATTATTAGCCCCTTTAAGCTATATATATTTTTGATATTCTACAGAACAAACCATCGCTATACAATAACTTGCCTAATTACCCTAACCTGCCTAGTTAACCTAATTAACCTAGTTAAGCCTTTAAATGTCACTTTAAGCTGTATAGAAGTCTTGAAAAATATCTAGTAGAATATTATTTACTGTCATCATGGCAAAGATTAAATAAGTCTGTTATTAGAAATGAGTTATTAAAACTATTATGTTTAGAAATGTGTTAAACCTTCTCTCAGTTAAACAGAAATGATAAAAATCTGAAAAATAAACAGAGGGGCTAATGATTCAGGGGGTCTAATAATTCTGAAGTAAATTGTAACTGTGTATTAAAAGAAATTAATGTTGTTTAACTCCATCTTGCATGTCTGTCAGAAACTGTAGCTCCAGCCCCCGTGACTGTGCCTGCACCAGAAGTGGAGGCTGAACTGATCCCTGTTGTGGAGAGACCAGTCAGGAGTCGAGGGAAAACACCAGTGACCAGCAGGACACGCAGTGGGCAACACACAAGGGTAAGGATAAAAACTGGTGCACTTAGTTGTTTAGTTTTTTTTTCTTTTTTTTTCTTTTTCATGTGTTTTAGTGTAATACATCACGTTTGCATCATGTGCAAGGTGCTTGCATACTATGAACAAATTAACCCATGTTACATGACTTAATATGACCAAGTGGAAAATTAAGCACATGAAAAGGATGTGGGTGGCAAGTGAAGGATGGTTTTGTTGTACTTGATAAAAACATCCCATAAAGTTCACATGTTAGGTCATGTTAGGGTATGCGGAGAGCAACTGCCTGAGCCAAGTCAAATACATGAACGTTTAGTCCCGTTTACTCTTGTTTAGGATTTTATCATATGTTAATTTTGTTATCTTGTTTTTGGAGCATGTAAAAACTTGGTTTTCCACTAAATGACTTGGCAAGTTTGTCATTTTCAACAAACCCGTTTTTTTTTTGTTTTTTTTATATCATGGAATGCATTGTTTTTCATTGTCTCAGCAGTTCCTCATTTAATGTCTCGTACAAATTATTACTTGTAAACTCATAGCATTGGAGGGTTGTGAAAGTGTACATGCAGTTATTAAAAAAAGAAAACAGTAATTGAAATGGTTTCTAACCACTCTGCAAAGAAAAAAAATGCAATCTGCTGGTTGCTTGCAATCAAGCAAGTGTGTAATGTAAGTGGTCTCATTTCAGCTGATTAATCCAACTGTTCATAAAAAGAAGTTTCAGACTGTGTGTTAAATGAAACAAAATCCCCAGACTGTAGATATGAGGGTCCACATGATTTCAATTACAGCTAGCAGCCCCCTTTTTCATATCCCTAGTCTTTTTTTCTTTCTTTTTTTTTTTTTTTACTTCGGCTGCGAGTTGACCCAGACTTTAATCCTCTTTTATTTATCTTCTTATTCCCTCCCTTCTTTCCTTCAGACATGCTTGGCTTTCTCATTGCTGTGCAACTTTAGTCAGTTTTGCATATCTTAAACTTTTCTGTCCAGGCTTCTTGTAAACCTCTAACTGAGAGGATTCCTTTATCAAAGACTTTTGTAAACTGTTATAAAGTTCACTGTTTAACTTGCAGAGGCAGTACACAATCACTACGTGCCTCCACCCTTTACTGTACAAAAAAAGAAAGAAAAGAAACCCATTTTCTCTCCAATATAAATAATTCCTTTCTTTTTTTTAACCCCATAAACCCTGAATATTTTCCCAGCATTTTCAGTGTTGAGTACAGCAGCACCACCTGCTGTAGAAAAGACCTGACATGCTTCAGGATGTCACATGACTATATTATGTGCAAATTGTGTATTAATGTTTCCTTTCTGTATCTGTTTGGAACTGTTATTTTTTTTTTATAACAGTTATACATATATTAATATTTAGCAACTAAGCATGGACCGGTAGAAGATTCTGATGGTACGATTACCTTGGATAAAAGTATCATGGTTTCACAGTATTGTGATCACTGCTCTAAAATATATTCTTTTTAAATGTCTGGGTAAAAAACAAGAACTTTTTTCCCCTTTTACCACAATATATTTTATTTTGAGAAACTTTTAAAATACTTTGGAGCAGTAAACATGTCAGGCTAAATAATTGAATTGGATCATTGATTTCTGCTGTCTTCATTTGTTTCAGAAACACAGATTTCCCATTACAATTTAAAACGGCATCTTTGGACATATTTGGTCCTAAAGAACTTAAAGCAAAAACGTTAAAAAAAACCTCACTCATACCTTAGGAATTGTATAACAGAAATCTTTGGCGGTATACCTTGATTGGTTCTCATCCAATGTCTCTTTGCAACTAATACCTTATTGTAACTGGTTAGCAACTTGTATCTGGACAATAGTTTTGAATGTTTTAACCATGGTATTATTACTGTAATTATTGAATTTGCCCTAAGTTTTATAATTACAAAACTGTGAAAAAAAACTTCAGTTTGGGTTACTCATGAACACTTTTAAAGGGGAAAATTTGTGATTTATAAATGGAACTCCTTCTGAATGAATTGAATTTAATTATTTTCTTTGAGTTTATTCTTGATTGTTTAGTCCAGGGGTGTCAAATTCTGTTTGTGGAGGGCTGCAGCCCTGCACAGTTTAGTTCCAACCCTGCTCCAACACACTTAAGCTGTAGTCACACCGCACTTTTCTCTCCATAGACTTCCATTCATATGCGCGCAAATGTGTCAGACTGGAAACGCAAGCTCGTGCGACAAGTTTCGCAGTTCGCTGCGTTGCAAAGTTCAAGCTTGGTGAACTCTGACCGGCAAAATCGCATCACTTTTCTGCGTGAGACCAATCGAAGATCAAAACATGACCTCTCTGGACCAATCGCTCACTTTTTTTTTTAAATGTCTAATAATCTTGTTTAATCCCACCCCTTTTTGCAACACCATACTACAGAATTTTGCATGCTCAAACTCTAGTGTGACTGCAGCATTACCTGTAGGCTTTAAACAAGCCTGAAGGATGTAATTAGTTTGATCAGGTGTGTTTAATTAGAGTTGGAACTACACTGTGCAAAGCTGCGGCCCTCCAGGAACTGAGTTTGATATCTGTGCTTTAGTTAATCAATGTATATGAAATACGAAGTATACGTTTTTAGTAAATTTAGAATAAATTTTGCATTCCGAAATGTCACAACAGATGTGTCTCAATAAGACACATTTATCAACAAAATTTAGTCCTAAAAGGATTTTATAAATGACAAATGGACAATTATATATAAATATAGATTTTTTTTGACAGTCGTATAACTCTACATTTAATTTTACATGGAAATGACATCTATCAGCGCTCATTTCTACATCATGACCAAAACCACTACAAAACAAAATTTTTTTTTTATGATTTACATCACTAATTGTTTTCAGGGTATCTGCAGGGTCTTAAAAAATTTTAGGCCTTTTTTAAAAAGTTCTTAATTTTCCTTTGTTCATTTATTGCTACCCAATCTGTCCAATAGGGTAAATGCCGTGCTAGTGTTTTTCCCATACTGATAAACGTCCAGTGACCTGTTATTGTGAGTTTTTTCCATTTCATACGAATCCTATTACAGCATCGATGTTGTAATGTAATTAAAATACAATTTGTTAAATAGACTTGTTAAATAGGCATTCATTTAGTTGCTCGAGCGTAAAACGAGACAAAAAGCGGTTTACTCGCGCACACCTGTCAGAATCGGCAGGTTAGCGCAGAAGCTCCATTGCATATACTGGGGTAAAAAAAAATGCTCATTATAAAGATATGGCTGGAAAATTGTAATTTAATGCAGTGCTTCTTGTACAATCTGAGACCCACTTTATATCAGATATCACTCAGCCTGTGGAGATTGCTGATTTTTAAAGAAAACAGACCTTAAACGTGCCAATTTTAACAATGGTATACAGTTCACCGGAAACGCTTAACCCAGGTTACTGGCAAATTAAAAGTCCTTTTAGCATACTTCGGCATATACCCGATACCCATACAATCCATCTCAACTTTAAACTTTTTATTTAAAAAGGTAGTTTTTAACTCCATTTACCATAATAGTTTTTTTTTTTTTTTTCTTACAATAACATTTGTTAAAAAGTGCTCCATGTATTAACTGCTGAGGACCCCGACCTGGGCAGATTGTTGTACATAGATTTAGTTTTTAAAACTTTAAAAAAAAAAAAAAACACTTGTTAATTATTTACTTTTTTATTAAAAAAAAAAAAAGTTTAAGTTGGGGAAAAATGTGTATGAGTACGAGTAGAGCTTGCTTGCTTTTACATTGTTTAAAATATTTTGCTTAGAAATATCTAAAATATAGAAAAAAATTATTATTAAACCTACTAACGGATAAAAATCTTTTGATTGAGTCAATAAAACATTTTTCCTTTACATTTCCTTCACATTTAGCCCTTTATGAGTCTAAAATGTCATTCATCATGGTCTTAAAAATGTCCTAAAAAGTATTACATTTGACTTGGTGAAACCTGCAGAAACCCTGGTTTAAAAAGTAACATGTCATAGCCTTAAAGTGTGTGCAAATCCAGTTCCTTGTTTCCTGTAGATCTCCTGACATGACTTCTACTCATCTAAATGTTTTCATACCCCAGATAAGCTGTTTGCTTCTGAATGTAAGGTGGTAGATCTTTTCATATGTGATGTTTAGGAGGATATGGAGGAGGAGGACTGGCCTGTCTTGAATGTTAAGAGAAAGTTGAAGAGATCCTCTCAGAGGCCGGATCAGATGGTTCCTGCCAGCGACGACACCGTAACTCAATCTGTGGTTATGTTACTAATGCACATCACCTGGTTTCTGGGTGTGGTGGTGAAGTCAAAAATACATTCAGGACGTGCACAGGGTGTGTTTGGCTTTGAACACAGGTGAACACAGTGTTTGCTTGAGCTCGTATTTGTTTCTCAAATAAGGTGAGGGTGGTGTGAGTTACTTTGCTGCTCAATGGTTTGCGTGCATGTGTGGGCTTTGCAGGAGAACTCTGAGCTCTCGGCTGCAGAGTGTTTTGCAGTTTCCGAGGATAGGAGACGAACAGGACCTGGGGTAGGTGGTAGCGAGGCAATCATAGTGGCGAAGTTATTAGCTTGACCTGAAGAACCTGCTTCTGTCCTCACATTAAAAAGGCAGGCAGGAGGGAGGCCAGGCCTTTGCTTTCAGACAGGACATCAAAGCCCTCATCTAAGAGTGAATCTCTGAGACGCCGCAGTGCACCGGTCCGCTCAGTTCAGCCTGATCTGAATGAGGCTTCATCCTCTGACAAGGTGTCATTCTCAGTAAAATCCCACTCCTGAGATTTCAGTTTGACATGAATGACAGGACATTTGAGGGTTCTTTTGAGATTCAAAGGTTCATTCAAAGTCAAGGTCAATTTCTGTCACTCAGTACTTTTTCAAATTTTACATGATCATGTTTTCAAAATCTAGGTATGTTATTTACACAATTTTGATCTATTTGACTAGTTATTTTATAAAATTACAAAGAATTTGGCATAAATTACTATTATTTATTGTATCATCATATTATTAGTAACAGTAAAATGACTCTTTACTGTATTTCTTTTATCATCTACAACATTATGGGGGCAGCTAAAGCTGAATTTCAAATTACTCAGGAACTCCACTTAGAGGAAGAAAAAGGATCCGAATAAAAATGTGTACTAGTATAAACCCAGTTATAATGTTATTACTCATAATTGCTGCCCAAAAGCAGTCCAGATTTATGAAACCAGTTTTTGTTGAAAATAAATAAAAACCCTTTTAGAAAATAAATAAATTTTAGAAAACAATAAAATAATTGTACTAATTGGTTGTTACACAAATAAGAGTGAAGCAAAATTCCAATGGAAGCGTTTTATTTTAATCATTTTATTTAGAATTATATTTTTAAAAAATGTTGACCAGTTTTTCTTTAGTCATAACTTTTAAGATTATACGTGTCTTTAAAATTCTATTTACAGTGCTCAGCATATAGAAGTACACATGTATCTTTTAAATAGGAAGCCATACAATATTGGGCCCTATCTTACACCCGGCGCAATAAGGCACAAGACGTGTTTCCACGACGTATTGCTATTTTCAGACCAATGTAATCCTTATTTACCCATTTTCTGCCATGTTGCTTAAATAGCAAATCCATTTGTGCCCCTTTGTGGACTCAAGGTGTTCTGGTCTAGAAAAGAGATGTTAAGATGCATTGTTGGCGCGTTGCTATTTTGAGGAACTAAAATAGACTGCGCTGGACCTGCTTTCAGCTGGTCAATTGCACAGAGCGAGTTAGTTGCGCACCTCGCTTACACATTGCTTAAAACACACATGATGTACAGCAATACGCAAATGTCTTTACAAATGAAAAATAATTTAAAGGATTCAAATATTCAAATAAGTTTATTCATGACTATTTCCTTAGGTATAATGTTGTTGTTGTTATTATTATTATTATTATTATTATTATTATTATTATTATTATTAGCAGTATTATTAGCAGTATTATTTAATTTATGAATATTTATATTAGTTTTATTAAAAACAAGCTTAGATTTGTCCACCTGTCAGGTTTTGGACCATATGGGGCATAGCATGTGTGTTTGGAAATGACTCGGTTTTTTGACCACACTTCGTTATTATTGTTCATTTATTCGTTTGCTGGAAATTGGAACTGAATTCAGAAATATTTTTAAAACAAATCTTTGCGCTTAACAAACTAAATTAATTATGTAGACTGTACAGCACGTTTCCTTATCCACAAAAGAGAGAAAGTGAAAGTAAAGGTTGAATGGAGAAGGCTCATTCTCGTGCTGCAGATGCTGTTTAACTGTTTTCTAGCTAGTGAAGTGTTCGGTTTTAACACTTACAAAGTCTGCCATGTAAATAGCAAATGCGCAGTGGAATGATGCAACCAACTCTTAAAGGTATTGAGAGATGAGACTGATTGCTTTATTCTCAAAACACACCTATAACTCATTAAGAGAATAAGCTCAACCCTGTTAGACCATGCGCCACCACGCAGAACGTATTTTTCCATTCTTAAAATAGCAAAAAGAATTAGCATACGCCCTTAATGCTTTTGTGCCCTGCGCTTCTGACTTTGCGCCTAGATCATTAAAATAGAGCCCATTATCTTTGTACATATACATTAGATTAGTAGGTACTAAAGCTAAATCTGGGGCTTGTCTAACAAAATAACTTACGATAACAGTCCAAAAACTAGTAGACCGAAATTTATGTTATAGAAAAAGATTAACTACAAAATTAAAAAAGGAAAAAGCAAGATAGGTAAAAAATGTAAATTAAAAATTAGTCAATTTTGTGGGGGGTTTGCAATATTTTGCTTGAATTTAATTGTATTATCTTTTAATTTCTAAATGTTTTTGATGACTAAAATAAAATTTTTATATATCTGTTTAATAAATCTGTATTGTTTAAATGCACCAAATTACATTGCCCATATTCACTGAGAAATGAATAAAAATATTCATTTTCAAAATGGGCTCTACTCAATTATGCTGAGCACACTGTATATATAAAAATAATTTTGTCAAAGTATTAATTATGGGGTCAAAGACATATGCTGCCTAATAGGACTGACCATATGTCATAGTATTTTTAATTCATTTCCATTAAGAAATTTCACCATTTTTTTTTTGATTGGGAATCGTGTGTTTTGTAGGATTTCTCTGAGCCCTCAGTATTGAAGGAGGTGTCTGTTTCTCTGATGAGGATGAAAACACCTTTGGTAGGTCCAATAGAAAGTATTCATGAACATCATGTCATATAGTGCCACCGTGTTACTTATGCTCTTACATTATTAAAGACAGTGCCAAAGGATCCTAAACCCTCAAAGCGCTACTCCATGTCTGCAACAGAATCAACGAAACGCCAAGTGTCCAGTCTGAACAACAAGGTGTCAGAGCTATGTTTCTTAAAGCATCCATAAATATGAAAGCCTCGCATTTAACAGTTGAGCTGATTGGTTTACCTCTTGTGGTTTCTTTTGTAGCATGATGAGAATACTGCTGACATCCCTTCCCCTCCGCATAGACAATCCAGTCGAGAGCCGCTAGTTTCTCTGATTAATACTGCTTGTGTTGAGGTGAAGACACACACACACTTACATCTTTAGTTAATGCTTTCAGCTTATTTAAGGAATATATTAGATCTATCCAGTCGTCATTTTGGACTTAAATGCATGTTTATTATGCTACATTAATAAATCAGGTGGATGACCAGGGTATGCAGAACGTCCTGAGCTGTAGATCTGCAAACGGTGGTCCTCTGGTACGTCTCGCAGTTATACACTGCTTATAACTCTGTTAAATATACATTTTAGCAGTTTATGAGGCTCTGTTTATTCTCTAAAGGCCCAGGGTGTCAGATCTGCTGCAGTATCGAAGCTCTCAAAGCCTGTTTTGAGTCAGAGCAAACCATCCATACCCTTGGTAGACATGATGTGCAGTCTTTCGTCTTCCAGTGATCGACAAAAAGAGGTTTTCCCATCACATTCACTTCCTTACAAGAACTTCTGTTTGGTTTCAGAGGACTCTCTTCCTGTGTCATGTGAACTTTCCCAGGTTTGCAGATTGCAAGTTGTGTTTTTTGAAGTAATGTAGTAGGCTTTAAGTAGAGTTGGGTGTGTTTTTATTATTATTATTATTATCAACATTTTGTAAATGAAATGTTTTACTTTGTAATGAAGCCCATTAGAATGATCCAGTTGTGATGGCAAAAATACATTAAATAGTTATGTAATATAGCGCAAGCATAACCGCAATTCCTAAATGCCTTCAAGTCATCACAGCTAATATTGATTGAGTTTAATTGTAGACAACATTGTTTGTTTTTCTGTTTTGTCAGTGCAAATAGCTCCAGAACCAAAGCAGAATATTTGCACATCTCCGAGAGCAACATTGCAGTAATCATTTGTGTAAACGATACAGTGATCCTTGTCACGTTGTTTCTAAATGAATCAGCTGTTTGAACATATCATGTGAATGAATGACTCACTGAACACCACCACCAACAAGCAGTTTAGTGTATTTTTTTGGCCCAGCCTGAACCTGTAAACATGCAATCAGATAAATGTTTTTATCCAAACATTGTTTAAATACTAATATTGGAAAAATCTCAGTTTGATTGGGCAATTGTAGCACATTTACATGCACACTAAAATGATAACTTCCCAAAATCATCTCATTTAATAACTTATTCTGTTACGTGCACTACAATAAGCTGTCAATCCTACATTTATAATGTTTACTCTTATTTTCTGGACCAAAATGTTTTCTCTCTTTCTCTGGATGCTCTTAAAGCCGCAGGAAGGATGTTTTTCTGACAGATATCACACACACTTATAAACAGAAAGCAGCTTAATGTGTTTGCATAATGGGCAAATTTGTCTAAGGGGAAGATAACTAGCAGTTAATAACCTTATTCTGAGAAAGAAAAACAGGTTAAAATGTTTACATGTGTATTGTCCGCTAAACAACATGCATGTAAATGTTCTGTTAGTCGTCATTAAAGCTTTCATTGGTTTATCAGGAGAGCTGTGGTTCACCACTGACCCATTCGAAATCAAGACATTCCAAAATCACCCCGTTCCTCTCCCAAATCACTCCTGTCCGAGGACTCTATAACAACCAGATGGATATGGAAGAGACGGTGATGGTAATTTTTTGAGCTACATGGTGTTTGGCTCCACGGGTGGTTAATTGGGTTGAGGACATTTGAATAATGATTTTGGAAAAACTTGGAGTCACCCGGGTTATACTTGGCTATGATGTTGCATAATGTTTTCATTTTTAGTTTTTAAGTGAAAGCTGAAAACATTTTCAGAACCGCAGTGATCTGTTCTGACTCTGTTCACGATTGTGTGGCTCTTGTGTTCTTGTGCGCAGGTTGAAAAGGTGTCAGCCATTGATCAGACCCCGAAGACTGTGGAGAGAGACGTGCTTAAAGAAATCTTCCCCACCGAAAACCTCAACACTCCAACTGGAATCAGGTATGAAGACCAGATCATTTAAACTTCTGAATGTTTTCTGGGGTCAAGCTCAAGTCATAGTGTCTGTTTTTAACAATGTACTTTAAAGGGACATGAATTATACAGTTTACTTCTATTTTTTTTTTGTAACCAATCCGAATCAGCACATGCTGCTTTTTACATTTTCACTTAAAAAATGTGACAGGACCTAACCTTTTAAGCTTGTCCTCCTCAAAAAAATCATACAAAAACGAGCAAAAATCCTAAAATTTAATGAAAGAACACATGCTTGATCACTGTCAGCTCCTCTTCCATCTAATGAATTCCTCGGAGTCATAGCCATAAAGGTGTATTGCACGCATTTTATGTTAAATTTAATGCAAATGTGACAAGACTAACAGAAACATGGGGACAATTGTAAAATAGTATTTATTTGTAGAATTTATTTCTAATTTAATGTTTTTAATCAATTGATGTGACTGATAGTAACTTAAACTTTGCTTTTTGTGATGTTTCTTTTTTTTCTAATAACAGTTTTTAGCATAACAAAACTAATAACATTGCAGGTTCAATTGGGCTGAGGACAAGGACAATGACAGAGTTTGTAAAACAAAAAAAATAATAATAATAATAAATCTGAGAACCAAATGAATGACTTATTCCTTTACAAAACAACTCTGAGAAATCAACCATCAGTCCATTTTAGACATTTTTGGGATGAAATATTTTTTTATTCACAGATAATGAACGTTTATGTTAGAATGTCCCATAAAATTGTCTTAATTACAATAATATCGTTTATCGCAATATATCATAGAACAAAAAATGGAAATCGTGACCGGCCTTAGTGTTCGTGTTATTGCAGAAAAAAACTCTTAAACCTCAAAAATACATTATAACATTTAGAAATGTGCCGTTCATTACCCCTTTAAAACATAGAACACTTGTTTTTAGTAATCCACATAATTACTCGCACTTGGAAAAAAAAACTTGTGAAAACGTGTAAATGAGTGTATATTTCCCTAGACCCTGAATACATCGGAATGTACAGTCAATTTTCTTGCCTTCTTTTAAGGATTTGGGGTAATGTTTAGTAAACAATGTTTTGATGACATTTCAGACCCTTATATTGATCCTGACACTTTTCTTTTGCTTCATGCTTGTTTTTTTTTTGTTTTGTTTTTTTGACAATGACTATGCTTATCAAAATGTTCAATGGTTGTATGTGTGAAATATATTAATTGTTATTTCTGAGGAAATTAACATGTTAAATTAAATGAGTAATGAATGTCATGTTTACAAGCAGTGAAAATATAAAGCTGTAAATCTAGTAATTTTGAGAAATATGTATGTATGCATGTATTAAACTGTATAAAAAAGAATTTTTTAAAATCTTACTGTTATCCAAATATATCATTTATATTTAGTAAAACGATCTAAATCAAGAGATTCCATTTTGAAGGAAATTTGCCTAAAATATTTTAGTTATATTTTGTTTGTTTTTTTTTTTTTTGTTAAAATTCTAATGTATCTTCAGCGCGACCTGCCGTCGACCAATCAGAGGAGCAGCTGGTCGTCCCCTGATCGACACATGGATCAATGAATCCCGTCAGCGTCTATCTGATCTCAAACAAACCACCTCCTCTTCTTCCTTCTCCTCCACCTCGTCCTACACAGAGTCTCGAGCTGTTCCCCGTGTGTCCTCCATCCCTCTGTCTGCCTCCAAGACCACAGCGCCCCCTTCAGTAAAGAGCAGATCCCGCCGCAGTCTGCCAGTATGGGTCCAGCTGGTCCTGCTGAGCGCCGTGGCCGGATTCCTGTTCTTCATCTACCAGGCCATGGAGACTAATGACGTGGGACTGTTCAAGCAGAGCGGCACAGATGACAGCACCAGCAAATAAAGAAATAATAATAGAAAA
This sequence comes from Danio aesculapii, assembly GCF_903798145.1. Classification (NCBI taxonomy): domain Eukaryota; kingdom Metazoa; phylum Chordata; class Actinopteri; order Cypriniformes; family Danionidae; genus Danio; species Danio aesculapii. Next base: position 42,432,476 of record NC_079438.1, read on the forward strand.
TACTAAACCAATGCGCCCCTATGGTGATTCAGCAGCCATTGACTTTAAACTGCGAACTTTATATATTCAAGCAGTGACAGACACTCATTTTCTCTACTCATTGCTCTTCCAAATGAACCGGTTTAGAGGAATGATTTTTAAACGGTCACTTTTCTTGCCTTTTGTATGTCGAGCGAGCAAATGTGTGTGTTTGTTTGTTTGTTTTCGTGGATTAATTGTTTGTGCTGTCCATCAATGGGAGTCAAATTGAGTCTGAAGGATTTGAAGAAATATGCCTGTTTTTTTGTTTTTTTTGTTTGTTTGTGAACTACATTTAACGTCTACTTGTATTTTATTTCTTTTGCATTTATTTTCCATGTGTAGCTCTTCAGAAGCTCATATTCATCTTAATGACCCTTGTGGTATTTATGTATGTGTTGTTGAAATGCAACTATTTTCAATAAACTGTTTTGCAATGCATTGTATTATAGGTTGTTTATTTTTGTTATAATGTTTGTCGCTTCATTTTTTTGTGTGAAACATTTTCAAAATGAATTGAGTAAACTACCAGCCTAATTTGTTAGTGTGCAACCAAAAAATGGATTATGAAAAATCCCTGAATTATTAGCCCCCTTGTAAATTTTTTTTTCCCCAATTTCCGTTTAACAGAGAGAAGATTTTTAGCACGTTTCTAAACATAATAGTTTTAATAACTCATCTCTAATAACTGATTTATTTTATCTTTGCCATGATGACAGTAAATAATATTTTACTAGATGTTTTTCAAGACACTTCTATACAACTTAAAGTAACCTGCATAGTTAACCTAATTAACCTAATTAAGCCTTTGCAGGTTAGAGTAATGAGGCAAGTTATTGTATAACAGTGGTTTATGTAGACTATCGGGGGGAAAAAATAGCTTAAAGGGGCTAATAATTTTGACCTTAAAGTGGTTTTTAAAAAAATTAAAAACTGCTTTTTATTCTAGACGACTAGACTTTCTCCAGAAGAAAAAATATTATCAGACATACTGTGAAAATTTCCCTGCTCTATTAAACATAATTTAGGAAATATAAGAAAAAAACAATTCAAAGGGGGCTAATAATTTTTACTTCAACTGGATATACTGTATAATATCACTACTATAATGTAAATGACTTCCAGATATGTAATCCTTGACAACAGGGTTTAATTTGTCAACATGAGTTAACATTGGTAAACTAACAAAGAACGATGCTTCCACATTTAATCTTAGTGTTGTTTGTAGCATTTGCTAATGTATAAGATCAAAAGTGATCACTAGTTAATTCATTCTGAAAATGTGTGCTTTTTAAAGGGGTAGTTCATCCAAAAATAAAAATGCTGTCATTTACTCATCTTTAATTGTTCCAAATTATTTTTAGGGTTTTTTTCTGTTGAACAAAAAAGATATTTTCAAGAAGGTTTGAAACCTGTAACTATTACCATTGACATCCATAGGACAGGGATCATACGGTCATGGAAAACCTGGAAAAGTCATGGAATTTTGACATGGCATTTTCCAAGCCTAGAAAAGTTTTGGAAAAATCAGAAAAAACCCACAAAGTTTTGGAAAAGTCATAGAAAACAGATATCTGTATACTTGAAAATAGGTTAGTTATCTTTACTACTTTTCTGTCCTTGGCCAATCACTTACTTTCACATTATTAGTGCGGTGTAAGCATTATCTAAATCAATTTTACATATATATTTATGTATATAAGCTGAAACTAAATAGATTGTTGTGCGTTTTACGATGTGCTGTAATAAATATTAACATGCATTGTTTTTTACCACACATATGTAGACATTGCATGAAACATTAGGTCATGAAATTTACTTGAAAGGCTTGGAAAAATCATGGAAAATTCATGGAATTTTAGTAGTAAAATGTGTATAAACCCTCATAGGAGGAAAAACATACTGTGGAAGTCATTTGTTACAGGTTTCCAACATTCTTCAAAATATCTTTTGTGTTCAACAGAACAAAAAAAAAAAAAAAATCTAACAATAAACATGTACAATAAAATGTGAATAAATGAAGGCAGCATTTTCCTATTTGGGTGAACTAATAAAGTAAACAAATGCTGCAAGAATACTCTCTTTGTTAGTTAATTTAATGCATTAATGTTAACAAATAAATCCTCATTGTAACCAAAAAAATGATGCTAGAGCTTATTACATGAGTAGATCTTGACAACGAGTAAAATGCTTGCTATTATGACCGTTACTCTGCTTTGGAGACATGCATTTGAAATTTTGAAACTCTGAACATGTACACATTTTACATTTATAAGGTGCTGTAGGATAAAACTGGAGGTTAAGGTACTTATGAAAGAGTACAGTGTAGAAGCGGTTTACTTCCTATCATGCATCTCATCTGACTGGTTTATTTTGGTTGAGTGAGTATATATGTTCGATCTAATTTACTATGACATTTCTCTTAATAAAGAGTTGATGTACCTGATAATGAAAATTCTGTCGTCCTTCACTTGTACCAATATACAAACTTTCTTTAAATAACAGTTATATAATTACTGCTTATTTAGTAGGTATGTTTTCCAATTACTACAGTTTATTCTTTAGGTACTGTGTACTTAATAGATTTATGGAATCTAACACTACATAAATTATAAGAATGTTTTAAAACAAATGGTTTTGTTTATGGAGTCAATCTAGGCCCATATATACATGCAAAATAAAAATAAAAGTTTTGCAAACAAAAAAATGCAGTATTGAGCAAAAAAAAAAAGCAAATCTCCAAAAATTGCTAAGCAAATTTTTTTTTTGAGATAACTTTTTTGATGAAAAAATCAAGCAGTACAATTTTTAAAAAAATATTTGCAATTAAAAAACACACATATATGAAACATACAAAAACATAAGCATTTATAACATTGTCTTTACAAAACGTGCCCAATGTATTGCAATAGCTCGATTTGCTTTTTAGTCAACTATGAGTCTGTGGAGGAAACCGGAGCACCCGAAAGAAACCCACGTGATCACGGGTAGAACATGCAAACTCCATACAGAAATACCAACTGACCCAGCCGAGGCTCGAACCAGCGACTTTCTTGCTGTGAGGCGATCGTGCTACCCACTGCACCACCGCGGCGGCCCTACAAAAAGTATCAAAATATAATTATATAATTAAAAAAGTATTTATTCTAAATCTTAAATTACAATTTACACTGGATTTTGTATCCCTTAAATACTTGTAAACTACCTTGATGTCAAAATGACATCTAACAGATGTCAATAGATTTTTACCATAGGTTATTGCTCTTTTGTAAGCTTCAGATTAAAAGCTACACAACACCTTTATAGAGCACAGAAGAGCCAGGATCAAATTTAAAATTACTCCAACTGTCTTCATCTGGAAGAAGAAAGTCATATACATCGAGGGTGAGTAAATTTTGCAATCTTTTTCATTTTTGGGTCAACTAGTCCTTCAAACCAACTTGCCCTAATCTATATATTGTCATAACAGTTAACATTACAGTTCTTCACAGAGACACTGAGAAGTCTGACCTGACGCTGATCTTGTACAGGTTGGAGGATCTTACAGCACAAGACTCTGCTCTGCTCCAGGAATAGACCGTCTCATTGAGTTTAATCGGCTTAATCCAGCCACTGCTGTGCGTAATGAGCTCACACGCGCTACCATGAGCTCAACCGTACGCTTACTACAATTTAGTTTGACATATTTCTAACAAAAACCTGTGGTGACTTATTTTTTTGATAAATCAGAGTTATTTATGAATGCCAGGATGGCCCATAGTAGCATCGTGGTGCTATGGTACAGCTGACGTTTAGAAGTGAACTTTCAGTGTAGTGACGTCACAGAAGGTCAAGATGATTTAGTCTGAGGTCATTTGATGTCTCAGATCTGCCTGCCGTCCATGCACCCAGTGCATTACGACCAACAAGTGAGTGCGCTTTCATTATAGCATGCATTTTTGTAAGTGTTTAAATGATGGATAAGCGCTTGTTGTGTTTTTGAGGAATGTATGCAAAGGAACTTCTAATTTGTGTGTGGTTTTAATTGTCACCTGTGTGTTTTGGCAGCAAACCCTGGTAAAAATGTACCCAAACACCCTAACACAGTTGGCACGGTCGAATCCTTTCCAGGCTCCGCTTTTTTCCATTAAAACAGATCAGCAACAAGAGAGACAGCAGACAAAACGCAAACTTGCTGCAGCATCTTATAATGGTAAGATTATTTTGGAATTCAGTGTTCTGCTTTGTTTTGTTAAGGTGTATATATATTTGTTTATTTTATATATGTTGTTTTATTTATTGGTAAAGATCAAATTTGATATGTTTGATTGCTTTATTTGTTATTTTGTTTGAGTGATCTGACTTGATGTTTTTGTTAATTTTATTGTTTGGTATTTTGTTTGTGTATTGTTTGGTTAGGTTGTTTGTTTGTGGTTATTTTATGGATATTAATATTGTATGTTTTTGTGCAGTTTTTAGAACGGTTTCTGGTGTTGTTTAGATGCCTACTGAAATGTCGCTACCATTTTTAAAATGAACTCTATTCGAATGCTTGTCGTTCCATTGGTAAAGAATTAAGCTCCTCCACAAGGATTAGACGTTTGGCTAATAGACTTTACCCTATCTTCATGGCTGGCTAATTCCTAGATGCCTTTTCTCAAGTAAAGATTGCACCTGAATGTAAAAGGCTATTAAATGTTGATCAAAAAAAGCTAAATTTGAAAAAACATGGGCTCATTCCGCTGTGGTGACACCTGATGAATAAAGGGACTTAGCCAAAGGAAAATAAATGAAGTGACATACTGATAGAAAGCAGGCAAAAATATACAACAGCATCACAAATGCTTTCCAAATTGTTTGCGGACTACAATACAATTATACTGCATATACTGTAGTTCTGGTTGATGAATGTAGCTATTTTGGTGCTTGTCAGTCTGCTGCACTTATAAAAGACACAATATACAATATTTAAATTAGAGTTCGGGTGTAAAAAAAGCCCAAAATTGTTTATAATTTTGACATTTCTACATCTGTCATAAACTCTTATAATATTTGTAAAGAGAGCTAGGCTAGGTGACCTTGACCTCTATCTGATTTCATTTCATTTGTCTCCAAACACATTAAAATTGACTTAAATGTCACGAAAATGTCAATGTACCTTTTTTTTAAGAGTTTGTCTTAAGTTTTCATTATTATTGTCTCTGTATCGCACACAGAGATAGTTAAAGATATTTTAAATGAAATTTTGTTAATATCTGATGTGTGTTTTCCACCCTCAGATGCAGAAGTGAGCTGTGAATATGGGTCAAATAAATATTACGCCCTCTGCGGTTTCGGTGGGATTTTGAGCTGCGGCCTCACACACACAGCAGTCGTGCCCCTCGACCTCGTTAAATGCCGCATCCAGGTGTGTTTCATCTCTCTAAAGTTTTATTTCTCTGATTTATTATGTCAGTGGGGGAAAAACACTTAGCTTTCTCATAGCATTCACTGCAGCTTCACCATTTTGTCCTTAGTGCCTGACATTACAATTTACATTGGATTTGACTTCCCTAATGTCAAAATGACATCAAATTGGCAACTAATACTGTCGTCAAACACACATCAAAATTCACACCAATGTTAGATGTCAATAATGGGTTAGTTTTACAATAGATTTATTCTCTTTTGTAATTGTCTGGATCTGTGAATAAATGGTAATTCAAAAAAATGACTGATTGGTCAGAAAGAAGGCCCAGTCTGCTGTGATTAATCTGTCACTTATAGCGTGTCTCAGAAACCAAGTGCTCATTACCATATCTGAGTTTCAGCTCAGAAATTACATTTATCCTGCTTTTATTACGATTTTACATCTTGCTGTTCTGATTTTTTTACACAGAGCTACATTATGTAAACTCGCAATTGTCTGTTGGGAGAATTATGAGAAAGAAATGTGCAATTGTAAGAAATCATTTTTTTTTTCCTTAGAAATGGACTTAAAAGATGTCAGAATTGATCAGGAATGCTCAAGTCTGATTTTGTGACTGCTGTGCTTTAAAGTTAAATTAATATGATCTTAATTTAAAGACATCTTAAAAGGTGGAAGTAACCAGCACTTGCAGTTAGGTTAACCCAGCCTGGTTTAAATGTTTGAAAAGTAATCAAATCTAATCTTTTAACATTATTTTAAATCCGCATTACATTTCTAAAGTAACATTCCTAATCCTAACACTGTTGATAGTTCACCCAAAAATGAAAATTCTGTCAACATTTACTCACCCTTCGCTCATTTCAAACCTGTTTGACTTTTTTTTCTTCACAAAAGAAGATATTTTGAAGTGTGTTTACAAATCCATAGAAATATTTTCAATACTCATTGGAAACAATGGCTGCCAGTTTATAACATTCTTCAAAATATCTTCTTGTTAAACAGAAGAAAGAATCTCATAAAGGTTTGGAACCACATAATAATAAAGAAAACAATGACCAAATTTATTTATTTTTTTACTGAACTATCTTTTAAATCCACAAAATAGGGTCTTATTTTTGACTAAGTGTGTACCTGAACGCTCACAAACACATCTTCTTGTCTTCCAGGTGGACCCAGAGAAGTACAAGTCCATCTTCAATGGTTTCTCGGTCACTTTGAGAGAGGATGGTTTCAGAGGGCTGGGTAAAGGCTGGGCTCCTACGTTCATTGGTTATTCCATGCAAGGCCTTTGCAAGTTTGGTTTCTATGAAGTCTTTAAGGCCCTGTACAATGACATGCTCGGAGAGGTGAGCGTCCGCGGATCTATATTAACTTTAGCAATGGATCACCCGCTAACTGTAAAACTGTTTGTTTGTTTTCGGCAAACAGGAGAATGCTTATTTGTGGAGGACATCTGTTTATCTGGCCGCCTCTGCCAGTGCTGAGTTTTTCGCTGATATTGCACTGGCTCCTATGGAAGCGTGCAAGGTGCGAATTCAGACGCAGCCAGGCTACGCTAACACCCTGAGAGAGTGCGCTCCAAAAATGCATGCCGAGGAGGGACTGAATGCGTGAGTCTCAGTGAAAATAGGAACTTTATTATTATTAAAGTACTGTCATTATGTGCTTTTGTAGTTTTTAATGAAAAGAACTCCACCTCCCTCTTTTGAAAATACATCTCTTCTTTGTTTACTGGTAAGAGGGTGGGACAACCTGGCAATCACATGAGATTGACCAATAGTAAACCACAGTAATCCAGTCATTTTCAGAGGACAATATTCAAGTCATGTCCTGCATTTTTCATATTTGAGAAGCTGTTTTGGCTGGCTTATACAGCACAAAAAGAAAGACAAAAATAAAAGAGTGCACATGCTTAAACATGCTTGCCACAAATTTGGTGAGATGTGTTAAATCTTTGACTAAAATCATTTTTAAAATCTAATACAATGGTTGGATTTTGTCCATATTTGATCCACCATATTTGAAGCTTGTATTAAAACAACCCATAATTTTTAGAAAATAAAAATACACTTCCTAGTACATTTCACAAATAATTACAAATTATTATTATTAGGTACTTTATTATTATTCACTGAATGAAATATTACATATTGAAGTAGAAAAATAGAAAGTGTTCCACAAAGATGACAAGTGATTATTAAATCTTTCTTAACACATCCATAAATGTTTTATTTTTATATAGTTTCCTATTATTTTAGTATAAAAAGTTTACCAGTGGTTTAAGACTGACCAAACTGTACAATATACAGTGCTGACTGCATTACTCATGAGGCCCTTCCAAAGACTCTCTGACTGCGTGTTAAGTGGTTGCTGATGTTGTTATTGTCTGTGCAGCTTCTATAAAGGTGTTTATCCGCTGTGGCTGAGGCAGATCCCCTACACCATGATGAAGTTTGCCTGTTTCGAGCGAACGGTGGAGACTCTGTACAAGTACGTCGTACCCAAACCCCGCAGTGAGTGCTCCAAACCAGAGCAGCTGGTGGTCACTTTCATCGCCGGTTACATTGGTAAGTTAACCCCAAACTTGCCCCAGCCTTTAGATGAAGGATTAGAAACATCTACGCAAGTTTGCATAGATATGGAGCCATGGTCAAAATTATTGGTAAATATGAGCAATAAATGCTGTGAATATTAATTGTATCTTTAATTCAGTAAAGTCACAAGAAAGCTAACCTTTCATTTAAATAAAACAATTGGTTATGAATACATTTGTAGTGAAATATATCTTAGTTCATGGCTTTTGGTTATCATGTGAGTATAAATATGAAACCCAGTAGACAAATTCCATTATTAATCCATCACAAATGAGTAAAAGCAAACAGCACAGTTTTGAAGATGTTCTTAATCTGCCTTAAATGAACACTCTTTATTTGATAAAGGCTTATTTTACAGGTTTCCTAAAGTTAAACAGTTGACTTGAATTACATTTTAATACGTTTACAGGGTGTATCCGTTCACGCAGAGTCTTAAGAAGATGACTTAAGGTTCAAAAGCTACATTTTAGGCCTTAAAAAGTCTTAAATTCAATGAAATATTGTCTTGTAGGTCTTAAATAATTTTAAATAGGTCTTAATGTACCTATGTCCAGGTAAAGCTAACCTACAGGGCCGACACACGACACAACTTTTTTTTATATTTAAGTTTTTTTATTGCAAAGAAACACAATTCAAAACAGCTGTTAAGACATGTTTAAAGGAAATTCTCCTAATTAAATTCCATAATCAGGGAAAGAAAACTAAAGCAACACATCCCTTTACATAATTTTCCATTAATACAAAAACTATTTACAGACATAACTTGGCCATTAGAAAAAGTCCTTTTCATTTCATTCATAATGGTCTTTAAGTCTTAAATTTAACTTGAAGAAACCTGTTTAGAGACACTGTCATTTATGTCATAAGATAAAAGATGAAATGAATAATGCATATCATATAACCTGTGTTGTGTGTGTCCTCAGCTGGCGTGTTCTGTGCGGTGGTTTCTCACCCCGCTGACTCGGTGGTGTCGGTACTGAACAAAGAGAAGGGAAGCTCAGCTGCTGAGGTGCTGAAAAGACTGGGGCCCGTAGGTGAGGGACTGCTCACACACACACACACACAGACACTACACACACACTACACATAGCAGACAACAGCTGTCAGTGAGATACTGTTAAAAAACAAACAGGTTCAGATCTACAGTTTGATCTCAAATGTAATAATTTTACCTGTGAAGACATTAATGGTTGATTTTATTTGTTATTATTTGTACAAAACTGTATGATTTTTAGACAACAATTTGCATGAAGAACAATTATGAAACATAATTGTTGCAAATTCAGGATTTAAACAGATTTGACAAAACATTAGTAGCTGGCGTATCATTTTGTCAATGACTTCTGTACCTAATAAAAATTCATGAACAAGAAAAAGTTATTTTAGTTAGTTGTTTTAGATTTAACTACATACAAACTGATTTCTTGGCAACTAGCTGAATTTATACTTGTCTATGTATTATTTATATAGTTTTTTTGCATTTTGTGGACTAAAGTTTATATGAATAAAGACAAATCTCCATTACATAACCCACACATTTTAGTATTTAAAAACAAGTAACACATTTACTTATAGAAGTACTTCATATTTCCTCCAAGTAAAATGTATAGGCATTAACCTCCTTTTAAAAAAATAAAGTTCACCCTTGTAAATGAATTATTATTATTTGTTTATTTATTTTAGTTTCTTTTTTATTTTTACTGTTTGTAAATAAAACACCTGAGCAGAAATATGCAATACTCTTTATAACCAAAAGAGGCAGCTGTTGCTCCTAGAATTATTCCCATTAGAAAACTGCATCCAAAACGGGGGTCTCAAACACAAATTGGCAGTGGGCCATATCTGTGACTGACAATTCATCGGAGAGCCGTTTTAACATTCAAGCACACGAAAAAAGTGGAAACCTGACGTAATCGATGCACTCATTCTTCCACAGAGTATCAAAGCTCCTTTTTGTTTCTTGTTGTACACATTGAAGGGGTCATTTAAATAGCTATGAAAATACTACAATTTAATAATAGGCATAACAATAATGATTATTATTCTGTCCCAAATTATTGGTGCTTAACCAAAAGTTTAACAGATAGCGTAAGACAGCAGAATGCAGTTTGGGTAACTTTAGTGACTTTACAGGCAATTATTCTTCTATATATATATATATATATATATATATATATATATATATATATATATATATATATATATATATACATATACATATACATATACATATACATATATATATATATATACACAAAAAAAATCATATGCAATGTTTTCTGTTTATTTTTTAGATGATCTCTTATTGTATTCTGAAGCTGATTTTATCATGTAATATGTTTTTATCTATATTGATATTGATCTATATTGAAGTTGCTGATGTGGCAATAAACAAATCATAATTCCATCGTCATCATTTCATCCTCAGGACAAATCAATAATGCTGCATTGCGTGTGGATTTTCACTGAAATATTGTCACGAGAGCAGTGTTGTCAGTGAGTGTTTTGTGTTCTCAGGCGTGTGGAAGGGTCTGTTTGCGAGGATCATCATGATCGGGACACTGACGGCCCTGCAGTGGTTCATCTACGACTCGGTGAAGGTTTACTTCCGCCTGCCGCGTCCTCCACCGCCAGAGATGCCCGAGTCCCTCAAGAGGAAGATGGGGCTGCTGGACTACTAGACTCCTATCTGAGGAACTGCACAAAACTCACAGGGCTTTCCACATTCACCAAAAACACACAGACACACACACATTGGTGACTATCACTGCCGCTGTTAATCTGTATTTGGGAAAAACACACACCAAACAACTGTCCCTTTAATGTGATTTCTGTGCATTTTGTCTCTCGTTTGGTGAATGTTGGACTATTTAAACTAAATCATATTTAGTGGCCCAAATTAGTACCTTTCCAATAACATTTCTTCAATAAACTAAAGAATAAAACTACAAAGTGTGTGTGTGCTAACAGGTGTTTTGTCAAAACAAGGCCAAATTATAATATTTTCCAATAATTAGGGTATTGTATGCGCATGTTTTATATTTAGTTTGAATGTAGGCTTCTTTTTATGCAATAGATGCATTTATTAAGGCTTTACTTGATTTGATAGACCATGGTTCCATTGCTATTGTTTAGTAAAACTATTAAACTCGTTTGCTAATAAGTGCTGCTCATATAAAGGTGATATAAAATGATTAAATGCTATAGATGTAAAACTTAAACATAAAAAGCTGTTAATGTTGACATTACAAAGTGTTTTTTTTTTTTATTAAATAACATGGCTAATTAATCGCTATGTAAATTTAAAAACAATGCCAGAATATAAAATATAATTATTAGATAAAAAAAAAACGTTTTGCCAAAAAATAAATAAATAAATAGAGAAATTATTAACAAATTATAATCAAATTAACAAACGCACATAACAATATCACTTTCATTTCAAATGGAATAAATGAAAGCGAACGCTAATTCAAAACAATAAAATAGACATTTTAGACAAAAACTGCTTATGTTGTCCTAACAACTAACTTAAAAAATAAGTTGAAATATTAATATATTATATATATATTAATATAAAAAATACATGAAGTGGTTTATTCATTCATTCATTTTCTTTTTGGCTTAGTCCCTTTATTAATCTGGAGTCGGCACAGCGGAATGAACCGCCAACTTATCCAGCATGTTTTGCGCAGCGGATGCCCTTCCAGCTGCAACCCATCACTGGGAAACATCCATACACACTCATTCACACACATGCACTATGGTCAATTTAGCTTACCCAATTCACCTATAGTGCATGTCTTTAGACTTGTGGGGGAAACCGGAGCACCCGGAGGAAATTAAGTGGTTTAAAATAATACAAATGACCAAAATATATCTCAAAATGTATATTGATTTCAAACTAAAACAAAATATAGAAGACTAAAGACTACAAACATAAAAACCTGTTAAGAAAAGTTGAGCTGTAAAGCATTGCCTTACAAAGGAAAATAGGAAATTCAGTTTTTTTTTAAATGACTCAACACTACATTTAAATAAATGGTCATTAAAATGAAAGTTTAAACATTCGATTTCATAGAAGCTCAGCGGACAAAAGACAAAGTAAGCTGCTGCTCATCACATGATTACAATCCAGCTTTAATTAGTTTCATTTGTGAATGTTTTCTAGCGTTCTCCAGTCACATTGAGTGACTAATAGAGTGTCATTGGGTCACAATAGCCTGTGCTCTCTTCTCCTAATCAGCTTCTCATATGAGTAACAGGAAAATGCTGACCTCTGACCTCAATCCAGTCTGTTTTCAGCTCTAAAAACCAGGGGACGGCAAGCAGGAGCGAGGTCATTCGCTTCACATATGACCATCTTTCTGGGCTGATATGAGTTTTTGAGAGGGGAAAGACGGGCTGTTCATGGAAGTCCGTGCTGCTCTATTGTTGTCATTATATCCCATTTGCTTACGGCAAAGATGATTTCTGAGAAATGAAGGCTTTGTGGTTTTGCGTCCTCTTACTTTGCTTGTATTACTTTCACCTTTCTGCGGTAAAAGCATTGAGTGTGTAATGGCTCCACATGCACCTTCACCTGTAGAGTGAGTAATGCAGGAGCGGGACATCAGGAGTGTGGTAAAAGCACAGCATTTCACTGCATCTGCTGGAGAAAACCACATTTGGTTTTATAAATCAGACAAACTGGAATGGAGGAGTAAATCTAAACCCCAAAAATATTTCAAAATAGTATTAGGCCAATGGGAGATATACACGGTGCTCAGCATAATTGAGTACACCCCATTTTTCTCAATTTCTCAGTGAATATAGACAATGTACTGTGGTGCATTTAAGCAAAACAGATTTATTAAACAGATATATTTATTAAAATTCTATTTTAGTCACCAAACATATTTAGAAATTGAAAGATAATACAATTAAACTCAAGCAAAATATTGCAAAAAAAAATAATAACCTACAAAATTTCAACTATTTTTTTTCCATTTGATTTTTCCTCTTTTTAAAATTTGTATTTAATATTTTTCTATAATAACTTATATATATTTATTATAGAACCTGTCTTTGTTTTTCTTGTTTAATTCTATTAAAAATTTTAAGATTTATTTGTGGCACCAGGGGTGAAGGTTTGGTGCATGTATAGGGCAGTATATGTTAGGATGAAAGATCTATTTAGATTGTTCTGTACTTTTTTGTACTTGGTGTTTAACTTGGAAAAACCCAGTAAACATAATGTTCAAAAAATAACTTATTAAAGTAAGTAAAATAATTTATTAAAGTGTTTAATATGTTATTAATATACAAAAACACACATTTTGTAAATGTACAAAAGCAATGTCAACTGAAATTAAAATTAAACAATGACAGCAAGTTATTTTTGTTTATTAAAATACATTTTTCATGTCAAATAAAAATAATAATAATTTGGTAATTAAAATTTTATTCATCTAAAACTTCTCATTTTATTTAGTCAAATTTGATGTACTAAAATAGCTAGATTAAAATTAACCTATATAAACATCTCCAAATAAATGTAATAACAATGTACTAAACACACCACAAAATTACTAAAAGCTGCACTCAATTTAAAATTAAAAACTAAAATCTGAAATAAAAGCTGGTTTAAAATATTAATGCAAACTACGTTAGACAGTGACACTAAAATAGCACTAATTATAAATCATGTTTTGTTAAAATCTGTAATAAACATGCTGTCATACTACATAATCTGCACTTGTGTTATATTATATTTATGAATTCTCTAAGCAGTTGTCACCTTAAAGCTGTTTTCGCTCTTAAAAACAAGTGAAAACAGATCAAATGTTTGCTGTGCTTAGATGGTTGTTAGTATCAACATTTGAAGTGGATCAAACCTTTTAATCAAAGTGGTCCTAAAACTATTCAACACCTATTTTTTTTATCAAATGTTGACTACTATACTACCCTATGTTGTGTAACCTAATATAAGTAATACGCAAACTGAAAAATATATTATAATAAATATATTGGAAACAAAATAATAATTTCCTCAATTTTCGTACGTGTGTGTGAAACGAAGCTCGAGGGCCACTCTGTCAAATATGCATAGGTGGCGCTGTCGAGCCATTTTGCCAACTGTAGGTGCTCTGTCCCTAATTATACCAAAACAATGTACTGGTGAAAAAAGAAGTGAAACTGAATTATTCTCATTAGATTACATTCATATATGCTTACATCACATCATATTCATGAATTTTCAATCAACAGTAAAAGAGAAAGCAACTAAAAAAGATTGTTGTTTTATTATTTGCATTCAATAAATGTTAATAAAAATGACATATAAGCTAAAAGAAGAGAAAAGAAAACCTGTGGATTCTACTCCAGCACCACTACTAAGAACAGTGTGATGAAATACCGTCCTCTGTGTGTTTGTGCATGTGAGTGTGTGTTAATGCGTCTGTCTCGCTCTCCATTGTTAAAGTCCTCCACTCATAAAGGTCAGTCTAAAATAGCATGCAGTCTTTCAGCAGGGTCATACGGGTTCATTAATGACCAGAGGATCGACAGCTGCTGGAATATTCCATAAGGGAAGCATTAAGATACAGAGAAATCAATGAAGAAAGCTGATAGTATGTTTGAGTTGCATACTTCAGCTTTATAAATCTTTACAACTTACTATTGTATCAGTGTTGCCTCATATCCAGAGCTTGCTGTGATTGGCCACTGATTTGATGGGTGAAAGGTTCGTGCTCTGTGATTGGTTGGAATATATGAGGTGAAATTATCAATGATGGTGTTTGGATGCTAAATATGTTTATCAGCCATGCCAATAGGTAAATATTGAGCTTTAAATTTCACAACTGACTGCTGATAACTAATTTAAGTCAAATGACCAGTTGTATTTTGGACTTTAGTGTTTGCTAAGTGCCATTTTTAGACACCAAAAAAACTAAATGTAGAAAGACTGGTTGTTTTATTTTTTAGATAAATAGCATGGCAGTTATGAATGGTTGAATATAGTTCTGTCGTTTACTCATCTATCTTTTTCCATTTTTCTCTTTCTTCTGTTGAAGCCAGAAGATTGATTTTAAGTGTAATGTAGTGTTAATGTGCGCCTTTTGTAAAGCTACTTTAGAAACAATAATTATTGTGAAAAGTGCTATACAGATAAACTTTAATCGAATGAAGTATTAAAGAAACCAGTAACCATTGACTTGCATAGTTTTTTTTTTCTGACTATGGATGTCAGTGGTTACTGTTTTGCAATATTCTATAACATATCCTTATATGTGTTATCTACCAGTCAGAAATTAGCCTGTTCGTTGATTGGTGTGATCAAAACAAGCTAAAAATAAATACTAAGAAAACAGAAGAGATGGTTTTGGCCCAAAGTGTATAGGTGATCATCGTCAAGTGGTTGTACAATATTACTCAGAGATGTATGTACTTGGGCATTTACATTGACAGTTCTCGTACATGGAAAACACACATAGAGTGTGTTTGCTCCTGTTTACACAGAGATTTTTTACGGAGGTTACGTCTATTTGGAGTTAACAAGAAGATTATGTTGTTTTACAAAGCTGTTCTTGAAAGCATCGTCAGGTATATCACACTGATTTGGCAACCTGTACAGTGTAAATCTAAGTTGATCCATCTCTTAATGACAGGATGGAAAATTGTTAGGCAGGATGAATGTTTTAATCAAGTTTTATATGAGAATTGTGTCCTTAATCTGGTGGAAAGGATTCTGATTGATCCAACTCATTTCTTGTTTCTACATTATGAACTGCTTCCCTCTCCGCATCTGAGTACACTCTCAGAAATAAAGGTACGAGAGCTGTCACTAGGGTGGTACCTTTTCAAAAGGTACATGTTTGTGTTCATATTGGTACCTCAATAGTATATATTAGTACCTAAACATTTTAAGAGAAACAATTTTGTACTTTTTAGGTATTAATATGTACCCTTGAGGAATTAATATGGATCTTTTAGGTACAAATTTGTACCTTAAAAAAAAAAAAAAAAAGGTACCACTACTTGAGGATGAGTAAATAGTAAATATTATTTCATTTTTTATTCTGTGGAAAGCAAAACATGAACTTTCTGTTTCTGTATGCTGGTTGGAAGAACACAATGGGGAATAATTAGAGAGTTTAAAATCTTATTTTAGTGGCTTCACAGCAAGACCTGGAGGGGCTCTGATTGTTATGTAATACAAACAGACTATTACACAACCTTTACAGTGTCCCTTAATCCCTGCTGACACAAACACAGCTCCTCTTCCTCACTCTTGCTCTTTTCTCTGCTTATTTTTTCCTCATTCCTCCAGTTATCATATTTCAGCTTCACTGCTTGATGTATGTAGACAAACAGTGATCCTCTATAATCTATAATAAGCAAATAATGAGTGTGTTTACAGTAATGCTGTTCAGATGTCATTGAATGATAAATGATCTTATTGGACAAGCCTGTGGGAGGAACAGAGGCCTCATTGGTCCACATTTTTAGGATTTAATGAAGTATTGTTTGTTCGGGAGAAGGCAGACTGTTGCTGAGGTGTCAGTGCATGAACAATTATTTCTATCTATCTATCTATCTATCTATCTATCTATCTATCTATCTATCTATCTATCTATCTATCTATCTATCTATCTATCTATCTATCTATCTATCTAATTAAATGAGAGCATGTCTACATTTTATATAGCAAAATGTGAGGAACATTTGCTTGTGTTTGTTTGTATATTTTCTTGGTTTTCATAATGTAATGCCTGGGTTAATATGTATTCCAGCTACAGGATGTGTTTACTAGGAACAAAACCTTTGAAGGTGGTTGCGTAACACATACACAAACCAGTTCCACTTCCAACAACTCCATTGGGCAAAAACAACAACCCACATAAAATATATAGCTTCAGCCTATAGATTGTTTATCTGTGCATAGTGTTGATTGAGATACAACAGCTTAGCATGTAATACATCATTAACAAAATATTGCGTTATTATTATTATACATTACAATAAGTAGCAAGGTCAATATATAGGAAGTCTTTTCATGATGACAATGAAATCCTTGACAACCCTGAAGGGAGAAGTGGGCAGGTCTGTCGTTCTCAAATTCTTCATATCAGTAAGGGCATCGCATGCAGTTGTAGCAGTGGATCATACGCACTTTGCGTAGCGGCGCACGCTCAAATTCTGCTCGTCCACGCGTCACGCGACCACGCGCTCACTCTCACCGGTGCTCGGCGGCTCTCACTGCCCTTCCTGCAGCTAAGGATTTTCATTTAACATTCCTGCAACAAATGTATGTATATGTTTGAATGGCTCTTTTGTTGCTTTGCATCTAAATAAATGTTCTCGATCTGCGTGTTTAACACGCACCGTCGTCACGCTGCGATGCAAAGCTTGCGTGGATGACATTGAAGAGAAGAGCGTAAATCTGCGGTTAAATGATGTTTGCAACACTTCCGTGCCAGACATCTTGAAGTTTAAAAACTACTATTGTATTTAAACTAAAGTATTTACCAGCCACAATATTCGATGAACGCCGTTTGTGTTTGGTGCACGCTTGATCATGGAGGAATCGAGTGTTAGCTGAACGTCAATTTGGCCTTGTTTAGGATGATCTGATGTGGATGGAGGCCAAACTACGAATGTATGATTAACTCGAGACGCTTAAAATAACACTTGATCGGTTATCATCATCATTACTTTAGGATGTATGTTTGTTTTTGGACGCAGTTGCTGCATCCCTATCGTCAAGGACGTCAAAAGGACGGTTGCGTCATAATAGGGTTTATGCATGCCGAAAGAAGTTAAATATTTCCCTATTTATAAAGCAAGCCTAACGCTAATTTATTGTGTGCACAGCACTAACAAGCTTTCTATTATTTAAAACCAGTATATCCACTGTTTTGGCGTTGAGCATTTTGTTTTGAATTTAAACATTTATTAAGGTGTTTTATAATGAAATGGTTTACGTTTATATTTAAGCCACAAATTTGCGTACCATTATTTGTGTAATTAAGTCTAATTCTGAATAAGATATATATTTATATGTCAGGTCAGTGTTTACATCTAACATTTCAAAGCTATTTTAATCTATTTAAACTTCCATCATTATATTTCGACTATCTAGCTACCTGTAGTGATTTTCAGAATATTAAATTATTTTTTTAATTAACACATAATAATAATAATAATTAGTTAGTGTTGTTGTTGTTCCATTTATTTCTTTAATTAATTTGGTCTTCTATTATTTACCGTTTTGCATTTAACCAAATAAGAATTTCTAATGATTGATTTCATGAAAGTGGTCCCTCTGTCTAGTCTTTAGTGCTGTTTAGGCTTCATGTAGTATTTTTCACACCAATATCAGATAATAAAACGATATGTTCTCCATTCACTAAGTTAATTATGCTACGTAGCAGATAAGGTTTACAGATAAAGCCACATTACAGTGTGCTATACTGCCAAGGGAGCAGACGTTTTATGAGGACAATATCTTAACATTTTCTAAAGTCATATCTGACGTCCAACATAATCCACACAGTCCATTGGGGATTAGTGTCACAACAGAGCATGTTGTGTGTGCGGCTCATAAGCCTTATCAGGGTTTGTCTAGTCAACTGAAATGAACTCAAATAAATAGAAATCTAACAATATTAAACATTATTTGTATCTGCCATCTAGAAGTGCATTTATAATTTAGTTTACTATTAAAGGGTGTTTTTTTTTTTTTTTGCCTTTTGTGTTACTCATTGACATGTCATTGACTGAAATGGATTCATATTGCCTAATTTGTGCAGTGTGTTGAAACACTCAATCAGTAAGTCTAGATTTAGCAAGCAGGGAGCAGAGTCATGTGACTCCTGAAGCTAATTTCATTATCAAACAGACCTCTGTTGGAACCCAGGATATTGATAGTTTTCCCAGTATGGAGTAATGGTTTACACAGTGCAGATGACCTTCTTACCTTGACCCAGCTTTGATGTTTGACCATAACCACCTCAACCCACTAAAAAAGATGGTTCACCTAAAATTCTGTCATAATTTGCTCCCCTCTACTTGTTTCAAACCAGTTTGAGGTTTTTTTCTGTTGAACAAACAAGAATAATGTGTTGGAAACTAGTTTGACAGCCACAGTATTTTGTTTTTTTATTGTTTTTTATTTTGTGGACGTCAGTTGCCTCTGGTTACTGATAATCTTCAACACACATCATCGTGTTCAACAAAAAAACCTTAAGTTTTCAACCACTTGAGGGTTAATAATTTTATTTGAACTATCACTTTAAAGTTTACAAGAGGAATATAAATGTACAAATGCTGTTAGTAAATCTAAGAGAAACATTAATTACTGTGTACAAATAAGAGCAGAGAGCGAACAGATTGCACATAATAATATTTCTCATTGTAAGTGTGCTCTGTCCTATTCTTCCAGCGGGATCATGGCCTCAGTAATGCAGAAGCTGATCACTCCTCTGGCCAGCGGCCCCGCTGAGCCCCCTAGGAACAAGGTTACTATTGTTGGCGTGGGGCAGGTGGGCATGGCCTGTGCTGTCAGCGTCCTGCTTAGGGTAAGAGACTTTGCGTTTTGATGGTATTTGTGCTTTAAAAAATATTGGGTGTGTGAAACTGATATAATTAACACTCTTTTTGTGGTAACAGTTTAAACACTACTTTGCTGTGGTTGTTTTGGTGCTGCAACATTAACATGTTTGGGCCCTGTTGTGTATCAATAAAATCGCCTGTATTTGGCAGCAAGTCCCTGTCTTGAATGATTCACTGAATCATTTATGTTAACGATTCATTCCAAAGTCATTAGAAATGAAATAAGTGACTGAGTTCATTGAGTTTTTCTAAAACAAATTAATTCAGGAACAAAACACTGCTTTGTGGCTCTGAGACACTACTGTTCTGCATTAGGTCTAAAATGCAACTCCACTCTTGAACTGGGCTTATACTCCATACTAAAACTGATCATTTGAAGTAATACAGATTTTATTTTTCTCTTTGTGTTGTAGGAGCTTGCAGATGAACTGGCTCTGGTTGATGTTGTGGAAGACCGACTGAAGGGAGAGATGCTGGATCTGCAGCATGGCAGCCTTTTCCTCAAGACACCCAAGATTGTGGCTGACAAGGGTAGGATGCACTTCCTTTGAATTGGATTGACCATTAAAAATTATGACTTTTTATAGATGATGACTTTATATATATATATATATATATATATATATATATATATATATATATATATATATATATATATATATATATATATATATATATATATATATATATATATATATATATATATATATATATATATATATTATATTATTAGTGACACAGGTTTTAAAGTTTTTCTTTAATATGCAATAAAATTAGAAGCAACTTTCAAGCCAAGCAATTTTGTAAACCATTTGGTATGGTTTACACAAAAATATATATTTTTAAATAAGATTTTTTTTTTCCATTAGGCTCCTATTATTGTTCTGAGCCTTTCTGGTGTGGGTTTTTTTTTTCCCATGACCATCACAAGCACCCTGTAAATTCAGTTGCTTGCACAGGCTTATTTTAAGACCCAAGCGTTTTATCAGGTTCCACTAGCAGCAATGGGTAATGGTAACCATTAACTTGCATTTTCTGAATTACCAAGGACCACAGTTTAGGCAAAAAATATTTACAGAATTCACAAGTAAACATAGCAGCAGGGGCTCATTTTAGCATAAACGAGTCCTTTTAAGTCTATTTTGAAATTTGTATGTTGAAATATTTTGCCTTCACAGATAACTCCTAGTCATGTGGATTTTGAGTGGCTGTGTTTTGATATTTCTTTATTTTTTGGGTTGATAGACTACTCTGTGACCGCTAACTCTCGTATTGTGGTGGTGACTGCTGGAGTGCGTCAGCAGGAGGGCGAGAGCAGACTGAACCTGGTGCAGAGGAACGTCAACATTTTCAAACACATCATCCCTCAGATTGTCAAATACAGTCCTGACTGCATTCTCGTCGTGGTGTCCAATCCAGGTGACCATAGCACTAAAACCTTAGTCAACAAATTAGTTTATGCTGATAACTGATTCATAAAATGACCTGGCAAAATTCTGTAGTTTAATTACATTGTTTATTATTATTATTAATAATCTATATAATAACTCTTTACATTTAAATGAAGTAAATTTCTAATCTTTTATATTTTTTGTGCAGTGGATGTTCTGACCTATGTGACCTGGAAGTTGAGTGGCCTGCCAAAGCACCGTGTCATTGGCAGCGGGACCAACCTGGACTCCGCCCGCTTCCGCTACATCATGGCAGAGAAGCTGGGCATCCACGCCAGCAGCTTTAATGGATACATCCTGGGTGAACACGGAGACACCAGTGGTGAGTCAGAAGAGGAACATTAACCAGAGAGTGACTAAATGGCTGCTAGAAAGAAAAATAACGTGGACACACTGTTAATATGACTCAATTTGAGTTAGTCATATTTGTGTTTTTGTTCTTTAATGTTGATGTATTTTTGTTTAATAGTTCCTGTATGGAGCGGGGCAAATGTGGCTGGAGTCAGCCTGCAGAAACTCAATCCTGACATTGGCACCGATAAAGATGCTGAAAACTGGAAGGAAGCTCACAAGATGGTTGTGGACAGGTAAGAATCTGTAGTGTGCTCTAATCCTGCTGATGGGCAGTTGAGATTATACATTAATAAATAGTTTAATCAAAACCAGTGCTGTTGAGCAGGTGAATTGTTTATAGTTTTTCCCCATTATTCTGTTTTATTTTGTTTTATTTATTTATTTATTTATTTATTTATTTATATATATATATATATATATATATATATATATATATATATATATATATATATAGTTAAAAAGACATTAGCCCTCATGTGGAATTAATTCCTAATGTTGTTTGTACTCATATTTTTCATCTAGAGAAAGTATTTTCTCATTTCCTTTGGTTGTAAAAAAAAAAAACAAAAAAAAACTGGTCTATTACCTTCCTTAAATTTATTTTTCGATTTGCTACAGAACAAACCACTGTTGTCCAAAGACTTGCTTGGCTAAGCCTTGAAATTAAGCTGAATGCTGAGTAGGAGTAGTAAAATATAATGCACTCTTCAAGGGAAAGACGAAAAAAAAAAAGTCTTGTTATACAACATTTTCTACTCCAAATGGTTTAATCTGTCAAACTCCAAAATAATATGAAGTAATTCTCTAAACAGTTTTGAAGTTGCAAAACTATAGTTTAGTGTACACACAACATGACTTGCTGTAAATAATGATAAAATTACATACTTCTCTTAGTGCCTATGAGGTGATCAAGCTGAAGGGATACACCAACTGGGCCATCGGCCTCAGTGTGGCCGACCTGACAGAGACTCTGGTGAAGAACCTGAACAGAGTCCACCCTGTGTCCACCATGGTGAAGGTGAGCTGAATTTAACACTTTCATATTGCCGCACCTCACTGAATCAATGACCTCCTCTTATTTCTGACCACCAAGTTGCTCCAAAATGTCAGTATTGCTTATCAGATAATGTTATCAGATAATTTTTTTATCTG
Source organism: Danio aesculapii (assembly GCF_903798145.1). Classification (NCBI taxonomy): domain Eukaryota; kingdom Metazoa; phylum Chordata; class Actinopteri; order Cypriniformes; family Danionidae; genus Danio; species Danio aesculapii. Next base: position 42,455,029 of record NC_079438.1, read on the forward strand.
GAGAAACATTTAAAGGAGTTGTTTTCAAATGTGAATCCATCAAAAGTAAATTGACAAACCCCCAAATTTGCTCAGTACCTCCTTTTGAACACCTTGTTCCTATGTTAATGACTAATGGCAAAGAGAATGGGATCTACACACTAGAAACAAACTCTATGAAATTAGCCCTAATGTTGGTTAAAGAAAACTGTAGAATTTGTCACTCCAGGATAAGTATTTAATTCTTCGAGAAGATCCCAATGCTATATTTGTTTTGACTCTAAATATCAATAGTTCAATAAGATTGTGTCGGCTTTAATTCTGAGCAATTTTATTTTATTTTTTTCATTTATATATTGTTTGTTTTTTGTTAATTTCTTTTTAGTTTTTTTAATTGGCACCAATAAAACAAATGGTGTTGGCGTTTTTAAACAAAATGAATTGTAAAACGTTAATATAATCTATGTACTTTTTTATAATAATGTATACTTTTCAAGAGTTCACACTTTGCTGATTATTGATTTATAAACCTTGTTTGGCATGCTGTCCCAGGAGAGAGCCCTGAGCTCATAAAATCCTTGAGCCCAGGGCTTCCTCCCGTTTACAAGGCGAGAGGGGAGTTTGAGCTTAGGTAGATCTTGAGAATTCCCCTGCTGTAGTAGAGCCAATGAACAGAAAGTGATTGCTCTTAAGAGAACTATTTACTAGGAGCATGCTATTGTGCCGATTTGGATTTAGTCAATTAACTTTCAGTTAGTTGCATGTTTTTGAACTGTGGAAGGAAACTGGGGGAAAACCACGTGAGCATGAGGAGAATGTGTAAACTCCGCACCGAAATGTCGGCTGGTTTGGTAAGGACTATAACCAGTGACGCTTTTGCTGTGAGGCAACTGTGTTAACCACTGGGCCACCGTGCCACCCATCTAGGAAAGGAGTAGGGGTGGAAGGGGGGATTCTTCAAAACGAAGATGGCTGTAATATGGAACTTAGGGTATTTATAGTGGCTTAGCAATCGTCTGATTGGTGACTCATCATAAATTGTATAATGCGGTGCAATCTTAAGCATGTGATCCTCTCGAAATTAGTTTCTAAAACTTATCTCAGCATGAAAATAGCCATAGAAGCTGGCATTGTGTCTAACAAGCAAATGTAAATTTATTAACAGTTTTAATTCTTATTTGATGTATTTATTGTTGTTGATTTTTGTCTTGTTGCAAACCTTTTTATTATAGAGAAGTGTTTGTTTGTACACTTATGTTTTTGTGAGGAAAAATCCAGCGATTACTCCACTTTCTCCATTACTGACCTCCTCGTGTCTGTTTGATCTACAGGGCATGTATGGCATCAACGAGGAGGTTTACCTGAGTCTGCCCTGTGTGCTGAACAGCAGCGGTGTGGGCAGCGTCATCAACATGACCCTGACCGATGGAGAAATCGGCCAGCTGAAGAGCAGCGCAGACACTCTGTGGGGCATCCAAAAAGACCTGAAAGACCTGTAGATCAGTCACGGGCAACCACTTTTTTTTCCTTTCCATAACTCCATTCACACTCCTTTAATAACTTTGCACACACTCTGAAATCAGCTCCGTGTCTGTCCTTTCTTCTCACTTGCTTTTGGATACGCTTGCTTTTGAAGTGTTGTATTTTCCAGTGGTGTTTTAAAGTAGGCATTGTAATCCAAAATGTGGAATGTTTCTTCTTGTGAAGCGAATGATCAAAGGGATCGTCTTTGCACTTGTGTGGGCAATGAAGAAAGAAGCAACACCTCTCGTATGTCTGGACATAATTTAGCGAGATCATTAGGGGACGTTCTTGTGTCTTTGTGTTTAAGTCAAGAGGAGAAGGGGCTGAAGTGAGGTCCACACAAATGTATTCGTTCTACTGAATCGTGCTGTAAGTGTTGGTCATGTTGATGAGGGTGTGTGTAAGATTAAATTAATAAACTAATGAACCAGTACAGATCTGTCTGAATGTTTTTGATTTTTCGGGTAGTGACAAATGTAGAACCATGCGGTAAAAGCATTGTTAAATTAAGCTTAACCATAAAATTAATCATTTTTAACAATAGTTGGACTAGTTACAGTTGACAATTGCATTAGGAGTTGCATTTACTATCTGTGACCAGAAAATGTATTACACCCAGTTAAAATAAACCTACAATGTTAGTCTTTATTGTTAAATGCACAGATTGCTAAAATTATACAGTAGTTATTTTAAAATGTGACTAATGTACTTTATTTTTTGTTTTGGGTGCAGTAACTTAACATTGCAAACAAAATGCTAATTGTTCTGTTAAAATAAAAATGACAATTGCTTTAACCGGTGAAAGCATATTCCCGAAAACTTAAGTTCTGTTAATCAAATGTTTAAAACCACTTGACAAGAATACACATTGCTATAAAAAAAAAATGAGTGTGAATAATGGAAAAATGTCACGAAACACATTTTGAAGACCATTTGAAATGAAATCCAGATGTTGCGTTGGATTCATGGTATTCTATAAATGTGTGGTTTGCAGATTATACAAAGATTTTAATTATTGCAGCTTGTGTTGTATAAGCTAACATCGTTTTGGGGTGGGGGCATTTGTAAGTTTTTGGTTTTGAGTATAATGTCAATTGTTTCTAAACATATGAGATATTACTTCCCTTTTTCAAACAAAATATTGCCTTGTACATAACACGTTTTCATTGGTTTATTAGTTTGTTCCACTAGATGTTGATTTCTTAAGTTCTTGCATTAAAACATTGGCATTGTGTTGTCAAAAAAAGAAAAGAAAATCTAATATAAACATCAGAAAACATGGTTCCTTTTTTATTAATGACAATATAGTTATCGTTTTATTCTGTGAATGACATTTCTTCCAATTTTGAAAATATAAACTTTGTCATTTTGTGGTTTTTTTTCCTGGTAAGCAAACCCACAACCTATCAACAATAAGTTAATAAAGCCATCAAACAATATAAAACGTTTATTGCACAAATACAATAACTCAATAAAACAAAATGCGCCTTCAAATTCCATAAAAGCATAATAACAGGCAAAGTGTGCCTGAATCATAATTACCCCAAGTTTTCAGTCAAGAAAATCACATCCTTCTGACGAAAAGTGAACTTCACGACGTTTCTAATTGTTTTCTCAGGTAAAGCATCATTGGCAGCAGGTGCTTGTGTTTGAGTCTGTCAGAGTCGCTGGTTGTCGCTTCGTTTCGCTTCCCGAAGCGCAGCCCAAACGGGTTGTAGTTGAATTTACTGCGTGCTAGTCGATGTTTGCAGGATATTTGACTCGTTTCGTCTTTTTCCTGGATGAAAAAGCAAAGACTTGCGTCGTCTGAAGCGCTGGGCTCCTCAAACTGCCTTCGCTCCAATGACAGAAAACGCGCTTTGGGGTCTATAAAGTAAGACATACCTCTAATTAACGAGTTTAAATGTAATTATTCAGCAATTATTTTAATCACAAAAGCATCACCTTACCTGGTATAGGCTCTGGTGTGTCCATGTCAGTGAATATTGCTCTCATAGCTGTAGACTGACTGACCATTGCAGACATGAAGAGAATCAGTGCCTTGGTATTCATATTGCTGAATTGTGGAGCTTATATGAAGCACAACTGAGCTCTCTTCTGGGAATAAAACCCATTCTCTGCTGTCCTCCTTCAATATAAAGCAGGCTTGGTGACATCCTCTGACCTTATTTTACATGGACGACAGTCTGTGGCGAATAGGACCTCCCTGTATGCCTCATTCAGAGCATTTAACTGGTAAAATGTTACATTTTGTTCTTGGAAATCCTGTGGTAAATTGTACACTGCAATTATTCAAATAGGTTTTGCTGCAGAACCCACCAAAAGCACATTATGTGCGTTTTTTTATACAAATCACACATTAATTTTAGCTTTCTCTCATTCTGTTACAGAGAAAAACACATGATATGAAAGTAAAATAAGGGGCTTGCTGCTGGACAACATGAATTAAGTGAGCCGTAATGGTGTACAATCATGGTCATTTTTTCAGTGGATGTTTGTAGGGAAATATAGTAAACCTTCAGTGTCATCTTGCCTTCAGCATGGTAATAAGATCATGACTGGACATCATAATAAGTAAAATATTCCTGGCGCATGAGACAGCACTGCACCATCATCATGGTGCGAGTATAAATTATGCAAAAGGGAAATGTTTTTGGATGTTGACAGTGGAGCATTGATAAAAGCCTTTTATACTCTCAGCCTTCAACCTTCTAAATGTACATTTATCAAAATTATCCAAAAGAATAAATTGATAATGAGTTTTAAGTGATAAGGACTTATGTATTAATGTTTATAGATTAAACGCTATAAATTATTTCTATTTGTTCTTTGAAATGTCCAGTGGTGGAAAGTGTACTGAAGTACTCAAGTAAAAGTACCATTACTTGCCTAAAAATGTAGTGCAAGCAGAGTAAAAGTATCTGTTGTAAACATGACTCAGAGTAAGAGTAAAAAGTAGACATTTCAAAAGTACTCAAGAGTAGTTAGTAGTGAGTATTATGCTGTAAAAAGCTAATGCATTTACATGTAATTTGTAAATGTGTGTAAACGTAACATTCTGTAGTGCATTTAGTGATTGCCCAGAAGGCACACAACGTCATAAGACGTTATTATTAGGTTAGATTTAGGTTGTGACGTCAGGTGACCAAAATTCAAGTCTAGTCAGCGTCTAAGGACAACGTTATTTAAAGACGTAAAATGACGTTGATTTTAGGTTGTGTTAGAAAATGACCAAAATCCAACGTTGAGCCAACATCTTAAACCAACATAATATTGATGTCAAATACTGACATTTATTCGTCAGATATGGCAACCAAAATCCAACGTCTGATAGACGTCATAGTGGTAACATCCACACAACGTCAAGATGTAACATCATTAGATGTGACGTTGATTTTAGGTTGGACGTTTGACATTGACGTAGGCCAGATTTTGGGTTCTGACGTTAACCTGATTTTCATTTCCAAACAAAATGCAAGGTCACCACGATGTTGGGGTACAACATCAATCTGATATCATGTTGATGTCCTGTGCCTGCTGGGTGTTTAAGGTCTTTTCGGTCATCATACAGTAAACATCCGTCATCTTCTCTTCAGTGACATGCATCTAAACAGTCTCTGGGTCAATGTGTGTAAAGATTTTGTACATTGTGGACACTTTTAATGCTTCCAAACAGTTTGTTGCAATTATAAATCGCTCATGACTTGAGTTAGTTTATTATGAGGTGATTTACCTTCTATGTGTGATTGGATTGGACAAGAATCACAGGACTGATTTTTCTAATCCCCATAGATAAGAAAAAATAAAGTAGAGACTGCAGGTTGAAGGAAAGTAGTGGAGTAAAAGTACCAATATAGCACAAAAAATGTACTCAAGGGAAAGTTAAAGTACAAATTTTTAAAACTACTTAGTAAATTACAATTTCTGAGAAAAACTACTCGATTACAGTAATTTGAGTATCTGTAATTTGTTACTTTACACCACTGTAAATGTCACAGTATCTGTCTGTCTCTCTATCCATCCATCTACACAAAAAAACAAGCTGGGTTTTTTTAACCCAATGTTGATTCAAATATGAACAAACAAATGGGTTAAATGTTTAATTAAATTAGTTGTCTGTCTTTCGGTCAGTAACTCTCTTTTGGAATTTAAATTTCCCCAGATTCACCTACCTAGTGCTTTATTCACAATATAATTGCTTTACATTAATTGATCTCCTTTATTTCAACATAGACCCCAGACTTTTCTGTGGAAAGTGCATTTTATCCATAAAATTACATAACAAATGATGTTGTTCAGCAGCTTAAACGTTAAACAGTCAAAGACGTGCGTCATAACTTCTGTGTTTACTTTTTACTCTTCAACTCCGATATTTCTACAGAAAACTGTATGATGCATACATAATGTCCATGCTTTCAAAACACATTGAAATATCCCGTTTGTGACCCTGAATGATAATAAATGAATCAAAAAATAAATAAACAGTAATGGCTATACTGTAGGTGCGTGTGCACGTGCCCTCCCGGTCAGAGGGGGGTTCATGCACAGAGGCCAAAAATTTCTCCTTGATTATCTGTGGACTTCAGTCATGCAATCACTGTGTGCGCATGCTTTTTTACACTACAAGGTTAGAGACAAACAACTTGCAGTGTCTCCAGGACCTCCAGGCGCCAGAAGAGAACACAAAATCTAGTATTTTAGGGGGTGTTTAGATGGTTTAAGGTTTCTATAATTATAAATCGGCCCATTAATTTGCAATTCCAGTTGACGGATTAAACGGCTTTGTAAGATTTTGTGAGATGCGACTGTCCAGATCTTTGTCAATAACATCATTAAGTGGACTTCCACTGTTTGAAGAGGAAAGTCTACCTGTGGAAGATCTCCTGCTCTTTGAGGTTGCATGGGAAGTCACAAATAAAGGTAAGACTTTATAATACTGTTATTAGGCTTTTAGTGAGCACTTATTTTGCAATTTTGTTTTAATTGCACATCATTTCCAGTAATGTTATTTTGCTTAAGTCAAAATTTTGGTAGCATTAAAGAGGTAGTTCACCCAAAAAGATGAATTCAGCCATCATTTATACTCTACTTTCACTTGTCATAAACATTTTTGAATTATTTCTCTTCTCAAAGAAACTCATACTCCAAAAGGTTTGGAACCACTTAAGGTTTTGGTTGAACTATCCCTTCGAGATTTGCTACATTTTAAAAGAAAGTCTGTTCTGTCGACCAAAGCTGCATTTATTGGATAAAAGTATGTTGTGAAATATTATTCAGATTTAAAATCATTTTCTATATCAATATATTTTGAATGTAATTTATTCCTGTGATTCAAAGTTTTCCATGTCATTACTGCAGTTTTTAGTGTCACATTAACTTCAGAAATACTTTGGAAATACTGGTTTTCTACTATATTATGATAAATTATTATTGGTGCTCAGTAATTAATTATATTTCTTATTATTATCCATCATTTTGCCTCATAATCAAGTATTCTTTGAGCAGAATGTTAATTTATTTTGAATAAAATTTTGTAACATAAATGTCTTTAATGTTACTTGATTAACAATAGAGTTCTTGATCAATAAAAAAATTGCATGAATCTTTGATTGGTTCAATCTGATAGATAACAAAAATCATCATAAATATAAAGCAGTAGTTATTTTCAACATTGATGAAAATAACAAGAAATGCCATATGATTTCTGAAGGATCGGGTCACTGAAGACTGTAATGATGCTGAAAATTCAATTGAATAAAGTGTATCATAATATACATAAATTCACATAGAATTATTTTATTTTGAAATATGTTTTTCACTATTTGATTTTTGTGGTATTTTATATAATTTTATAAATGCAGCCTAGGTGAGCAGACATCTTTCAGTTATACATAAAACAATTCTGTTTGCTAAATGTTGCTGCAAGACAAAAATACTAGATAGAGCAGGCTTCACCAACCGAATAAATATGCATGTTTTGTACTATTAATATAAAATGTACTTCTTCCACTATATAGTTTTTGGATGTCTTATAAAAGTACCATCTAATGTAACCTGTAATGACTTTTAAAAAGGGATAATAAACAAGCAGACATTTTCCTGATACATATATGTCCAAAACAGTCCATTAGAAGGTGTAATTTGAACTTTAAAATGGTCAAATCTGTATTTTTTTTTTTTTTGCTTAATCTATTTATGAAGCATGCTTATCAACTTTATTTTTAATCTTAGTTTATTTAATCTTAGCAAGATAGTAGTTGGATGTTTTTTCACTTGAAAATGCTTTTGACCTCAAGACTGTTCACCTCAGTCAGAAGGCCTGAAACAGTTCAACGACAGAGCTGCTTTTTTCCAGTAAAATGCATATTCTATCATATCAGCAGGGCTGTAAAGCAGGTTAAACATTAAGCTCCAAATCAATTTCAGACCTAAATATATTTTGTAGAGCATCAGAACACACCAGTTTATGCGTGTTCGTATGTAGTCATTGTAATGTGTTGAAAATTGCTTTTGGAACTATATGTCCAAACTTTGATGAGCATTCCTATTTTGTTAATGGGTAACAGTTTAGATGTCCTATTTTGGTGTTCACATGCAATAAAATTTACGAATAGGATTTTAAATACATGCATGAATTCAATCATCTACCTTTTCCAGAAAGTTTAGTCAAGTACAAAATGCCAAAATATGAGTAAACTAATGTTATATTGTCATTCGTTATATAATATGACACACAGTACACTAAAAATGAAGCACTAACATTACAGGGCTGTTGAATGCATGATTCTTATTGTCCGATGAACATTCTAGGGTGTGCGTGTATGTTCAGATTAATACACAGCTCTTATAGTTCCAGACAGGTCTTAACCACATAACAATAATGGTTCCATATCATGTATATGATTCCAGTTAATTTACAACCTGCAACTGTCAAAATGCAAATCAAAACAACTGAAGGCATTGGATGAGATGCATAAGTCTTTGGAGATGCATGAGACTTCAGCATTTGGGCCAAACACCTGACATACGTCTTGAAATACAACATCTAAACAGTGTGATAACCATAGCAGAATTATTGACTCCAGTCTGGTGAATTATTAGAAAATAATGTATGGGTGTGCATTAGTTTTCCAATAATTCAGCTGATCATTACCAGTTATTCCTTACTTATTCAGACCTGTCCTTTTTAAAATATAGGTCTGGTGATTGCAATGGTTCTTTTAAAATATTAAAAACTGACAAATGTGTAAAGTCTAGTGGTTTAAATGACTGATTTCTTCTAAAACGGCTTGTAAATTATACTGGTGATCATACAAAATTTTAGTATATTTTGAACTAACTTCAAAATCATTATAGAAAATGACAATAACTTGTGCTCAAAAAAGGTATAACTACTGAAAATACATTGTAATGTACAAAAAAGTGTCTCATGCTTGTTTAAAAAAAGCCTAGTTTGGGGACCAATGACACAATTAACTAATAAATATGACTTTAGCCTCAAAAAAACATCTAATTTGCTTATAAATAGTTAATATAGGTGATATTATGTTAGGTGTGGATAGGATTAAGTTATCTGAAATCTGGACATGAAAAATTAGCATAAATTATCGCTAATAAACAAAACATTCTAGTAATATTCTGCTTAAACACAAGCAGATTATACTAAAGTGTTACCCTGTTCCTTCATGTACTGTTTTCTTTATTCCCTCCACATGTGCAGTGGGAGGAATATACACTGTTATTCAGACGAAAGCTAAGATCACTGTGGACGAATGGGGCGAAAACTACTTCATGATGGGACCTTACTATGAACACAACTTCAAGACTCAGGTGGAGAAATGTGAACCTCCAAACCAAGCCATCAGAGCTGCCATGGACTCCCTGATCAACAACGGCTGCCAGGTATATCCTGCATGCAGCACTATCAGAAGGGGAAATTAGAAAAAAAATGTTCTAGCTTTTGACACAGATAACGTATCACATAATGGTATTTATTAATGCTAGATGTAAATGAAAGCTTTTGGGTGGTTTCAGTAGTGTATTTTAGTGGACTTTTCCTTAATCTGGCCAGCAGATGATGCTAGAGAATCACTTTAGAAGGAAAGGATTACATTTTTTTTAAGGATTTATCTTTTTTGAGTTTAACAGCACTAGTAGATACAGATTTGCTTTTTCTTAGCATTTTTAAAAATATATGTATTAAATATGTTCCTTTTAAGGTTTTTGTAAATACCAACAGAGTTTTGTTTTAGTGCTGGTGGGCAGTGTGGTTATTGTTAACAAAAATATTTTAATTATATGTTAATAGATGGATAAGAAATAAATAAATATGGATGGATGTATTGATCGAAATAATTGAACAAATAGTTTGGGATCACTGTAAATGTAAATTACGTCTCATTTATAAAAATAGACTGTAAAAAATATATATAATCAGTAAGTCATGACAACATATGTTTTTAGTTCATCGTAACTTATTAAACTTAAGTTAATCATGTTCTAACTTAATTTTTTAAGTTATGCAAGCTGTTTTAAGTCAGTTTAAAATAATATAAGATCAATGGACTCATAAGGTTAATTTGATTCAGCTTAAAGAATGTAAGGCAACCAGTATTTTTTAACAGTGCATATACAGTACACTGTAAAACTCAACAGTCAACTTTATCAAATGAAATGAGTGTAGTTAACTCAAAATTTACTGAAAGTTAATTCTACTCCTTTGAAAAGAGTTTGAACTCAGTTTTGAAGGTAATAAGTTAATTAAATACCTCATTACTTCAACTTAAATGGAGTAAGTTCACAGTACTCGTAGAGATTATTTTTTTAACTCAAATGGTTTGTAGTAATCAGTTTCCTCAAACGGTTTGAGTTGCCTTAACTTACTGGTTTTTATAGTACTCAGTTGGTTTTAGTTCTCTTCATTTATCAGGTCTTACTGTGCTCAAATTGCTTTGTTTACTCAAATGGATTAAGTTCACAGTACTCATTAGGATTAGTTTTTGAACTTAAATGTTTTGTTGCAATCAGTTTCCTCAAATGGTTTGAGATACTGGGTTTTACAGTGTATAAATATATATATTTTGTTCATTGAAATTGTCAAGATAAAATGTATGGTTTATGGATTTAGTTTAAGCAATAGTAAGCCTGCTGATTTTAATTTAGCAAATATAAATAGGGGCAACATCATTTCATTTATATAATTTTGCCTGAGTGACAGTATATTGGTGTGTTTTAATGATTTCTACCTTCTGTCTGCATGCAGGTTCACTTTGGCCGCTGGCTGATTGAGGGCAGTCCATACGTGATTCTCTTTGACATTGGTGCCGCTGCCTGGAACCTGGACCGCTGGAAGGGGGATCTGTGGAGCGCCTGCAGCATCGGCCTGCCATATCATGATCGAGAGGCTAATGATTCGCTCATCCTGGGCTCTCTGGTGGCCTGGTTCTTCAAAGAGGTGAACACACACTCTAAAATTGAATGCTTGCATTCACTAGCAAGTAGCTGCAGACAAAAGCTTTTAGATTTTTAGGCTATTTTTTTCAGTATAATGGGAAAAAACATCCTACATCCACATTTGTGTGTTTATTTTGTTGCACTTTTTCTGTATTTGTGACTGTAGATTTACATTACATATTGTTAAAGGATGCTTCTCAAAATTAGTTTTTTCCCTTCCTGCACTGATAAATCTCCAGTTCAGACTTTACAGTTTTATTTATATACAGTTATAGTCAGTATCATAAGCCTCCCTTTGAGTTTTTTTTCTTTTTTAAATATTTCTGAAATGATGTTTAACAGAGCAAGGAAATTTTCACAGTATGTCTGATAATATTTTTTCTTCTGGAGAAAGTCTTATTTGTTTCATTTCGGCTTGAATAAAAGCAGTTTTTAATTTTTTAAAAACGATTTTAAGGTCAAAATTATTAGCCCCTTTAAGCTATATATTTTTTTCAATAGTCTACAGAAAAAAAACATCGTTACACAATAACTTCCCTAATTACCCTAACCTGCCTCGTTAAACTATTAATTCTGACTTCAAATATTTTTTTCTTGCTGTTCACAGTATTTCCTAAATATGGAGTGATGAAAATAGTTTCCCAAAATCACCACTGTTAAAAACATCTATTATGTCAGAAAATAAAATGATAATTGTGAATAATTTAGATATTTGTGCTACACTGTAAAACTTGTTTGCTGCCTTAAATTTTTAAGTTGCATCAAATTAACTTTACAAGTCATTTCAACTTGCATCAGTAAAAGCTTGCAAAATGCAATATGCAAAAAGTGGCATAATTTAAAAATAAATGTTAAAACTTAACCTATTAAAATAAATTAAAGTAGCATAAAACATGTAGTCATTACTATTTGATCATATAATTTTTTACAGTGTAGAATTATATGCAAATTAGTGCATAATTTAATTGCATAATGGGAAATTTGCATATTTTGACAACATTTTATAACATTTATACAAAAAAATTATGCAGTTCAATCATCTGGAAAAGTATGATGATGAATATTCTAGTCTTTCTTTCTTTCTTCCTTTCTTTCTTTCTTTCTTTCTTTCTTTCTTTCTTTCTTTCTTTCTCTTTTACCCTATTCACCTGCTGGAACATGAATGGATTTTGTGTGATTGTAAGTGGTAAACTCCTGTGATCTGCTGCTGATGTTAAACCTGTTGGTCTCCTCCTGCAGTTAACAGACCAGCTTCAGGACAAGCTCAATGTAATCGCTCATTTTCACGAGTGGCAGGCTGGGACAGGACTGGTACTGAGCCGCTCCCGAAATCTTCCCCTGGCAACTATTTTCACCACTCATGCCACCCTGCTGGGTCGTTACTTATGTGCCGGTAATGCGGACTTCTACAACAACCTAGACAAGGTGAGGATGTTGTTTCGACTAGGCCATTTGAAGGCCCTGTCAAATGTAAAATAATACAGATATTATATAATGATATTAAACAGAGTATATAAAAACATTGGATTTAAACAGAGGTTTTCAAGCATTAAAAGTATGACTGTAATACATATTTGCATTTTTGTCTGTATACTAGAATGGATTTAGTTTTTCAGTCACACTTTTTTATTTTAATGTACAATGCATAGTGATACACAGTAAAATTATCCATAAATTACAGTTTTCTGTATTTTGTTTATTTTTTTTCCCCATTTATTTATGGTTTTGAATGATTCTGAAATATCAACTTTGCCATCATAAGAGTAAAATACATTTTAAAATCTATATAAATAGATTAGAACAAAGATAAAACCATTTTTTAAAATTTTCACTTATATTACGAACTATTACTAAAAAACTATGGTTTTAGCTGTATTTTATTATCAAATAACTTCAACTTCACGAGACAACATTATAAGACAAATATTTTGACGTATTATATATATATATATATATATATATATATATATATATATATATATATATATATATATATATAGGTGAATAAATAAACAATCATTTTATGATCTCAGAAGAAATTATTGTTTTTCATTACAAATCATATTAATTAGGGATAAAAAAAATAGATTTTAAGTTCTGCAGTTTATTTACATGACTACTTCTTACAGATTAATATCAATTTAAATTACAGAAGACATACAGCACAGTATCCTTCACAATGTCTGGTATTTAAAGTGCGCCCTGCAGAAATGAGGGCAGTTATTTGTTGAACTAGTGAACACTTATTAGAGGTGGAAGTGAGCAAGTGCAGTGATAATTGGGACTGTGTAGGAGCATAAAGGTCATCATGCCTGAAGGTTGCAGAGGTTGATTGAAGAATAATTGACAGCATCTTCTGATTTTCCACCTATTGGCCCCTGAGGGACTTCCTTTACCTGCTGATGAGGAAACTCTCTGCCTCTTTTAACTTTTATTGCAGTCTTTTTATGAAAATACGCTCGATTCAGACTTGCTTGTTACACTAACTGCATTGAGAGTGTCATCTCTATTATTAATATTAATAAATAATAATTAAATCTATAGGCAATGCTTTCTACAAAGATTTATTTTTTATTTGATAAACGTCTCTATATGGGTGATTCTATACTTAATAATACATTTTGCATTACAAAAAGTTAAGGTAAGATACTGCTTGTGAATTGGGTAAAAACACCATCAAACATCAGCAATTGATTGATTACAATAAGCATTGTGCATATTTTTGTTTTCTAAAATCTTATATTAAAGTATCTTAGTATTTTTGGTGTGGTTAAATTTTGTTCTTATTTTTTTAGTATGTAGTTTGTGTATTTTTTGTTGCTGGGAAAAAATGATTTGTGATTAATCGCATCCAAATTAGAAGTTTGTTTTGACATATATGTGTGTACTGTGTATTTTTATTATGTTATGTATAATACACGTATACATCCATATATTAGAGAAAAAAGTTTATTTAGATTTAGATATTATATATATATATATATATATATATATATATATATATATATATATATATATATATATATATATATATATATATATATATATATATATATATATATATATATATATACATACATACACACAGTTAAAGTTTTGAAGCTAATACTTTTGACCTTACAATTGTTTTTAAAAAATGTAAAACTGCTTTTATTCTAGCCAAAATAAAACAAATAAGACTTTCTCCAGAGGAAAAAATGTTATCAAACATACTGTGAAAATTTCCTTGCTCTGTTGAACATCATTTGGGAAATATTTAAAAAAGAAAAAAAAATCCAAAGGGGGGGTGGGCTAATAATACTGAATATAACTGTATATGTATTTGACACAAATTATAAATACATTTAAATATCTACTGTATGAACAAAATTGATTTGTTTTTATGAGTTTGTATCACATATACATAATAAATATATATAATAAACACGTTATGTCAAAACAAACTTTTATTTTGGATGCGATTAATCGTGTATAATAAAAATACTTTGCCCAGCACTAATATTTTTATAAATGAACCTGATGTTTACAGCAGCTACGCACTAGCGTTAACCATTTATTTTGTGCTTTGTACAGTAATGTTCTCTCTAATTTCATAGAACTTTTTAAAACTGTTAATTGAATCTTTTTTTGCCATTATTATTTTTAAGAGATACAATGATATGCAAATATTGGCCAATAGAGTTAACCAATAACTCTTTATATTTGGAAACCGATAACCGATATATCAGGCGATAAATACAAATCTTGATATGATTTTTTTTATTTAAAAAGTAAGTTATTTATTTTCCTCAAATCATCTACAAATACTAATAAAAAATATTCCTCCAACAACATTAGATGTTGAAACGTCTGAAAAAGTGATCTCTACTGACATTAGTTATGAAGTGGTATATTTTCTGATTAGTGTTTTAAATTACAGTACAAAAACTGGTAATAGACTCCCTGAACATTTTCTGTTCTTTTATGGACCTGTTTCTATACATTTTATTTCTTATACAGTGTATTGTTTCAAATTACTAAAATATCGATAAATATCACTATTAAGTTGCAGAGTTAAATTTTCAACATTAAAAGTCGACAGAGCAGAGATCGAGGTCCCATAATGCCATTCATAACTGTAAATAAACGTAAAATACACGTGAATCACAAAACATGTTTTTACAGTATAATTCTGAATTGCACTTTGTCTCTCTTGCATAAACTCTTCTTAAGTGTCCATCTGCTACGTGCAGCATGTCATGTAAACATGCTTCAACCATCTTAATGAATCCATAAATTATCAGCCAATAATTGATTTTCTTATTCAGCCAATAACATACATTTATCAACAGATACCAAATATGGCCGCCGATATATTTTGCATCCCTAATTGTTTTCTTTCTTGCAGTTTGACATTGACCGAGAGGCTGGAGAGAGACAGATTTACCACAGGTATTGCTTGGAGAGAGCTGCGGTTCACTGTGCGCATGTCTTCACAACAGTGTCCCAAATCACAGCGGTGGAGGCCGATCACATGCTCCACAGGAACCCAGGTATCAGAAAAGGACCTCATTTTCAGCAACTGAATGCGTTAGAAAATGATCACATCTTCATGCATGACTCTTGCAGATGTCGTCACCCCCAATGGCCTGAACGTTAGGAAGTTTTCAGCCATGCACGAATTCCAGAACTTGCACTCCATGAACAAATCCAAGATCCAGGAGTTCGTAAGAGGACACTTCTATGGGTCAGAGCAATTTTCTGGATGCGCAATAACCCAGTGGGCACCTTGATGTCAAAACAACATCAAGAATGTCAAAAAAGCTAATTGATTTGACGTCAAAACCTTGACGTCTATTTGACATCCACATATTGATTTAATTTTGACCATCAAAATAACAACACAAATAGTATTATAATATAAGAATGTTTTATTTATCTGAAAGCTTCAATTACAAATGACAATTTTACACTGGATTCTGTAGCCTTACAATGCATGCAAACTACCCTGATGTCAAAACGACATCAAATAGACATCTAACATTAGCATCAAAACACATCAAAAATCAATACAGGACTGTCCTGTAATCAGTTTTTGGTGGGTTTTTTGTTTACGCCAATGTTAGATGTCTGTTTGATGTTGTTTTGATATAAGTGTAATCAGTTGACGTCAAATTGATAAATTAGCGGGCACCTTGATGTCTAAACAACATCAAATTGACAATAAGAATGTCAAAACCCTGATGTCTATTTAACATCTACACATTGATGCCATTTTGACCATCAAATTAACAACACAAGAAGTATTATAATATGAGAACTTTTTGTTTATCTGAAAGCTTCAATTACAAATTGCAAATTTACACTAGATTCTATATCCCTAGAATGCATGTGAACTAGACTGATGTCAAATTGACATCAAATAGACATCGAACAATGGCATCAAAAAATACGTCATGTTAGATGTCTATTTGATGTCATTTTGACATCAAGGTAGTCAACTGACATCAAATTAATTAGTATTTTTGACGTGTTTTTTATGTTGTTTTGACATCAAGGTGCCCACTGGAAACACACAGAATAGTGCTTGTTTTTATTTTTAAATATCTGTTATCTTACCGTTAGTCATCTGGACTTCAATCTCGAGAAGACTCTGTTTTTTTTCATCGCTGGACGGTATGAGTTTTCTAATAAGGGAGCAGATCTGTTTCTCGAATCTCTGTCCAGATTGAACTACTTGCTAAGGGTATGAACAACCAGTCGTTTCTTCAGAAAATGGGATGTCGTTTAAGTGTATGAGGCTGTTAATTCTACATTGTGTGTTTGTGTTGGCTGACATGCAGGTTCATAAGAGTGACGTTACAGTTGTTGTGTTTTTTGTCATGCCCGCCAAGACCAACAACTTTAATGTGGAGTCGCTTAAAGGACAGGCTGTACGCAAACAACTGTGGTATGTAATCATTTCAGCAAATCATCTTTTTATTCATTAATGAGGAACACTTTAATTTATGGACCAATTCTTGTTTCAACTAGTGGCTTATTATTACTTGCCTATTTTTAAGATTTTAACTGTTTATTAGTACCTAAAAAGATCCTAAGCTTAACTATTAAATTAATAATGCTTAATAAGCAAGAAATTAGTAGTTTGAGAAAAAGTCATAGTTGATGGTTTATTAATAGCGAGAATTGAGAACTGGCACACTTGTACACTGTTACACACTAGGTACACAACTTCGAATTAAAGTAAATATAAAGGTCTGTTAAAATCTTCCACATTTCAAATAAATAAATATAGATTTTTTTACTCGTCTAAACTCACCTTTTAACTTCTAAAGTTAAAACATTTTTATTGTGTTGTTTAAAATTGAATATATGTCTGAAAACATACACATTTGTGTATCAACAACAACAAAAAATCTGCAAACAACAACATTTTTATTAAAATTTGGAAGAAATATCATCTATGCTTTTATGGAATACTACAAATTTCACTCAAACACATCTATCAATTGTAAATCCAGAAAAACAAAGGATTTTTAGGTGGTCTCTCTCTGTCACTCTCTATTACATATTAGCAGGGCCAGACAGAATCTGTGGACATTTATAGCTATTTCTGTACAGAAATTTGAAAAAGAAAATAAAAATAAAAAACTAATCTGGGCATTTTTGCAGAATGATTAAAAAACTTAGAACATTAAATATTAGAATTATAACTTTTTCACTTTTATTTAAAGTTTGCAATGCAAATTCAATGAGGTATATGCACATGGACTTTTGATTTCAGTCAGCCAGCCCCAGGGCTTCTGGTTAATTGTCATCCCATACAAAATTGTCACGTTTGAGATTTGATTTCTTGAAAAAAAACAAAAAAAACAGCGATCTTCACTGCCTGGCTGAGATACGATTTAAAATGGTATCAGACCAAACAAGAACCACTGCATTAAATTATATTTTCCTGCACCATGTTTTTAAAATATGGAAATTAATTTTACCCCAGTATTTTCAATGCAATTTCTGCATTGAAAAAAAAAATGTAATAAATATACAGTTGAAGTCAGTATTATTAGCCCACGCCCCCTTTGAACTTTTTTCTTTTTTAAATATTTCCCAAATGATGTTTAACAGAGCAAGGACATTTTCACAGTATGTCTGATAATATTTTCTCTTCTGGAGAAAGTCTTATCTGTTTTATTTCAGCTAGAATAAAAGCAGTTTTAAAATTTTTGAAAGCCTTTTCAATATTATTAGCCTCTTTAAGCTATATATTTACTATTTTTTCGATAGTCTACAGAACAAATCAACGTTATACAATAACTTGCCTTATTACCCTAGTTAGCCTAATTAACCTAGTCAAGCTTTTTTTTTTTTAAATATAATAATTTTTGGGGGGTTTTCACCTTTAATGGTTAGGAAAGTGTAGAGTATTGCCAGGAAAGCATGGGGATCAGGTCGGCGTGAGTACCAGAGTGCATGTGTCGACGCACTAACCACTACACCACTGGCGCCGACAACCTAGTCAAGCTTTTGAGTGAAGTTTATTCATAAACTAATTTTTAGAGGATCACCTGCTTATGATTTACCACAGCCGGTCTCGCATTAGCTAATTATGATCTCCCAATCATATGATTCCTAAGTTACTATAAGTATCCACAGTCTTCAGTCCACATTTATCTTCATCTGGATGAAACCCCCCATTGCTCCCCATACTCCTCCTTTTTTCATGGCATGGCGGTTAAACAGAAATTGGGGGAAAAAAACAGGAGGGCTCATAATTCAGCAGGGCTAATAATTCTGACTTCGACTGTACATTCACACACATTTACAGAAGTAAATAGACTCAATTATGGGCTAAAAAATCGGTGTAAATCTGCGGATTTCTGTGCATGCAGATGGCCTTTGTGGCCTTACAGTTTAGTACATTAAAAATGCATACAGGTATCATTTACCACCTTTTACCTGAATCAACTCTCTCTACAAGTACTTTTTTCAGAATAATCATGTATGTGTATATGATTTACAATTCTTGAATCTCCCTTTGCTCTTTTCTCAGGGACACGGCTCAGTCGGTGAAGGAGAAGTTTGGCAAAAAGCTTTACGAGAGCTTGTTGAGGTTGGTGGTTTCCTGAAACTGTAAAGTGAAGTGACAGTAAATGTGGTCATCATGCGATGACGACGACGATGATGATGATGATGAAGTGTTGATATTTGACAGTGTTAACCAGGTGTTGATGAAAGCACTGCTCTTCCTCAGGGAGTTGTCAGCTTGTAGGATATTCATAATGACATTGTGTCATGTCAATAGGTCACTTCTCATGTGTGATCACGAAGCGAGACAAAGCGAGCACGCGCGCGTGTGTGTGTGTAGATCTCCTTTAATGAAGCTCATTTGTGTTCGCAGGGGTGAAATCCCAGACATGAGCAAAATCCTGGACAGAGACGATTTCACCATCATGAAGAGAGCCATTTATGCAACACAGGTCAGATTGTGTGATACACAATACTAATAAAATTAAAATAAAATTCAAATAAAATTATATAAATATAAAATTAAATAAAAAATTTAATAAAATAATTATTAAAAATTAGAGTAAATTAAATAGAATCTAAAATAAGTTAATTACAGAATAAAATATCAAATTAATTAAAATTAAATGTAAAATAAAAAAATTAAATTAAATATAAAAAATAAAATAAAATAAAAATAGGCTCTAATTATAGAGAGGTATAAAATTGTATGTGGTTGTTTATTAAATTAAATATAAAAATATCTTAATTTAATATCATAAATTTTATATAATAAATATCATAATTGAATTATTTATTGGTTTTATGTTATTTTTTAAATTGATCTTAATATTGTTAAGAACTGAAATGTTAGAAATAATAAATGGAATATTTATAATAATAACAAAGATGTTTAAATACTAATAATTTCTTTAAATAATAATAATTTTCAGATTTAAAATCTGTTTTCTGTGTTAAACTGATGTTAATAGAACTGACCATTGCAAATCGTACAAATGTGTAATAAAAAGCAAGCCACAAATATTGAATATAATAATTCAGCTATCAATTTATAACTTTTAAAAACTGTAAATCACATTTTAAATAGATAAATCTAATTATAAAATGATAATTCAGGCTTTAGTTTGTTCAAATAATTCAAATAAATGTAATATATCTGATTTATAATGTAAATATACATCATTCATTCATTTTCTTTCGGCTTAGTCCCTTTATTCATCAGGGGTCACCACAGCGGAATGAACCACCTACTGATCCACCATATGTTTTACACAACACATATCGTTTAATACAATTGTTTAAAATAGCCTGTAAATGCAACAAAAAAAAGAAACTATTTAAATGTTTAAAACCTGGTCACATTTTCAATATTAATAAATAAACATTTCTGATCAGATTGATATTTTTGAAAGAATACATAATCACTAAATATTAGACAACCCAGTCTCCCACATTATGCTCTTTCATTACGCTAATCTCTTTTGACGCATGCTAAAATAAACTCAATACTATTAATTATAATAATCTATACACTATTTCCATGCAAATTATTCATTAGTCGCTGTTCAACAAGAATGATAATCAACTGTCAGCAGCGGTCATCATTACCACAAATAAGGATGAAACCGCACATATTATTTAATATACTCACCATACATTTGTAATTAATTCAGCAATGCAATTCAATGAATATTTCTGTTTTTGTGACAACACGAACTAGCTAGAATGTGCGTCTACAGATGAATAAGCGTTCACAGGGGCTGTTTTTTTATGAATGGACTTGAATCAAAGGTCAGGCTGAGGCTATAGTGAATATTGATGTAAATCTGAAGAGGAATCCCCTGCATCATTGTGCTGGATGACTACCGGAGCGGCTTGTGTTACAGAGGCAGTGACGTATTAAAGCATGTTTCTTGACTTGTCTGCGCTCGATAGATTGAACGTGTTGCCGAGATTTATTCCACGGCGTTTTAATGACAGCGCTATGAGCAGGCAGTCAATAAACAGCCACTCTGCTTGGATTTATCTGAGTATCAATATTTCGAGAAGGAGAGCGATCGATACATTTAGCGCTGGTGTTTGTTTATAAAGCAGAAACTGCAAGAAAAAATGAGCCTAATTTTTTTTCTGGAGGATTAAAGTCCATTTAGGGGGGTTTTCTTTTTTTATGAGTGTCTCAGGCTCTGGAATTTAATAGCAAGAATAATGTATTGAAACCATTATAATGGCGCCGATTGAAATGCAGCTTTGATGGACTTTGAAAGCAAGGTTTTTTAAGGCACTCTCAGAAATAGAGGTAGAAAAGCAATCTCTGGGGCGCTACCCTTTAAAAAGGAGCATTTTTTAGATACTAATGTTTACTTTTTTGAAAGGATACCGGCCTGGTAATAGCACATGTACTTATTTTGGAGAGTGTAGATTGGAAATGCATTATTAAACCTTTATTTAAACTTAATTAACTTCTAACAATGGTTCGTGGATCTTTTCGGAAACTGGAACAGGTGTGAGTATGTGGTGATTGACTGGATCTTGTAGTCCATATACCGGCGGATTTGTAGTTCTGTGTGATCTGTGAGTTTACCAGCGATCTGCACAGGCTGGATGGCTGGTGATCGTGACACAGAGACTTTGGTGAGCGAATCAAGGCAAAAGCAGATTCTGCTTGACTAGTGTATCCAGTATATCCAATGAATGTGATTGTTTATGTTTTTTTAATGCAGTAAGTTATAATTAAAAAAAGATATGCTGCATTAGATAATACTATTCAAAGTGATGCTTTCTATTTATTTTTTATGTTATGAAATTATTTAGGAAATTACCCATTTAATGTAAAATAGTTTGATATTTATCTTGGGCTATCGGCTATTATTGATATTTGATTTTTGGCCCTTCATACGAAAAAGTTTGGGCACTCTGAACTAAAGGCTAATGTCCTTAGTAATTTTTATTATTCCTAGTAACAATCACTAATACTCATCTATGATATGACTAGTCTGAATGTCTAAAGTAGCTTTTTTTTACTAATAAATTAAGAAGGAAAGAAAATAGTAGTATAGTATCTAACAAATAAGTGTGGCATCTATTTAATTGATACTGTTAATAAAAATATTTACTAGTACATGAAATCATAGTCACAATTGGAATACATACTAGTTGGAGCTGAGTAGTTTATTTCAGTGGTTCCCAAAGTGGGGGTCGCGGGACAATGAGGGGAGTCGCTTTGTGATTTCCAAAAATGAAAGAAATTTTATTAAACTATTGGAATTACCATATTTTACTCATAACCTTCAGAAGATTAAATATAGCATGTAATAGCTATATTAAAAAAAACAATGTGCAAATAAAAACCCATCAGCCTTTTGATTAGTTTTTTTTTTCCATTGGATTGCGATCTCGTCAGTGATTTTGTTATATTACCACGGCAATAGCTTCAGTTGCAGCAGATTGATTTTACGGCACAATGTTAAACGTTGACACCTTTACAGCACTCACATATAGGCTCCATTAAAAATAAAGAGCATGAATAAACATGGAGGATGATCTCCAAGTGGCGGTCTCCAAAATTATACCAAGAATAAACTTTTGCTGTTAACATTGTGCCCACCAGTCTCATTTGGCGAGGTTAATGTTAAATTAAACAAATGAATATATGACTATTAAAAAGTATCTTGTTGTTAGACTGTTGCCCTTTGTGTTGTCAATATGCTTGTGCTTATATAGGATTTTTGGTGTGTTTGGATCATTGGGTGCAATGCGTTTATAATCACTTACGAGAATTGTATTGGGCGCGAGTAACTGGAATTGTTATTTTGGGGGTCATGGACTGAAAAGTTTGGGAAACCCTGATTTATCTAAATGACTGATGGTAAAAATGGTAACAATTTAAAGTTTGTTAACAACAGAATAGCGATAAAAGAAGCAATTCACACCATTTACTACTGGCTTATTACCTGCCTATTATTAGGATATGAACTGTTTATTAGCACTTATAAAGGATGATCTTACTGTACATCCCTAATCCCAATACCTAAACCCAACTGCTACTTTAATAATGATTGATAAGCAGCTAATTAATCATTTATTAAGCTAAAACTCTTAGCTAATGGTTTGTTGATAGCATAAATTGTACATTAAAATAAAGTGTGACCAACTCAATGGAAAAGATACTAGTATCTAACAAAAAATATGTACTAGTGGTATGAAAATGGATTAAATGTTAGATTTGTTTTTGTGTTTGTCCTCCACAGCGACACTCTCTTCCTCCAGTAACAACTCACAACATGCTGGATGACTCCACTGACCCGATCCTGGGCAACATCCGGCGTATCGGCCTCTTCAATGGACGCAACGACAGAGTGAAGGTGTGCAGTTCACCATGTCGGACTCCAGCAAACCTAAAAACTGTCAAAGAGTTAGTTCAACCTCTTGATGATCCAAACTCACTAGAGATTCAGTTTGTTCATGTTTGGAACACAAAGGATGCTTTTAATCAAACATTAAGGCATGATTGACTCTTGCTCTCATGGTGTTTTCGCCAAATTCTGTGCTTAAAATCCAAATGTTGCAGCAGAATTCGAGTTTCATCATATCAGGCAACCTTTTTCCAATCTTCAGTTGTCCAGTTTTGGTGAGTCTTTGGGATTTGAAGCCTCAGTTTGCCATTATTTGATAACAGGAGATTCACCTGTTGTGCTCCTGCTGCTTCTGTAGCTCATCTGCTTCAAGGGTTGATTTGGGTTCAGAGATGCTCTTCTGCAAACCTTAGTCATAACAAATGATTATTTGAGTTGCTGTTGCCTTTCTATCAGCTCAACCCAGCTTGATCCTTAGCATCAACACGTAATTTTAACCCTCAGAACTGCTGCTCTCTGTATATTTTCTCTCTTTCTGACCAATCTCTGTAAACCCTAGAGATGGTTGTGCATAGGAATCACAGTTGATCAGCAGTTTCTGAAATATTCTGACCAGCCCCAATCTTTGTTTCCTAATGGTTGGGTTGAACTTCAGCAGATATTTTTCATGCCTACATGCACTGAGGTGCTTCCATGTGATTACTTCAAGTCATGTGGAATTAAATGGGTGTACCTAATAAAGTGGCCACTTTACCATCCAATTTTGCCCAGTAATCATGGTGACCTTAAAAATGCAAAATTCATATTCAAAAATGTTCTAACTGTGTTTGCAAGCATAAAACCCAAGCATCAGTTCTGTCTACCTGGCTCCAGCTCATTATTAAACATAATACCCGAATGTCTATGTAAAAGCCGTTGTTGTCGTCAGATAAGTGCATCGCCTAATGCATAAAAGATGTCTAATATTGATTGTTTTTGGTGAGTCCATACATAAACGTGTGGTATAAATGTGTTTCTGCACCAGATCGTGTTCCATCCTGAGTTCCTGTCCTCCACCAGCCCCCTGCTGCCAATGGACTACGAGGAGTTTGTGCGCGGCTGCCATCTGGGAGTGTTTCCATCCTACTATGAACCATGGGGCTACACACCAGGTTTCATAATATTTTTTTTAGTCCCATTCACATCCTTGACTCTCATTTTTACATCCAGCACTGTTTTCAGATTTCAGACACATTTTTACATCAATTTTGTAATTTAATATATAAACAAAAGGTCTCAGTTTATTATCCCGGACGAGCCCCCGTCTATATAATGGCCACTTCTACAGTTCAAACTTGACGTATGAGGAAAATCATGCAGCAGCTGATAGAAATTTTTGATGGTAGCATGTTCAAGTGTATAAATGTTGAAACATTGATCATCATCTGTAACTGTTTGTGTTCAGGTGAGTGTACAGTCATGGGAATCCCCAGCGTAACCACAAATCTGTCTGGGTTTGGCTGTTTCATGGAAGAACATGTTTCTGACCCGTCTGAATATGGTGAGTCACTGACTGAATCACTGCTTTACAAAGCTATTTGCATGATCAATATATGTTGCTTTGAAACACCCAAATTATTTAAAGGGGTCATGAACTGAGAAATGTAAAGTTTGCCATAAATTAGATACTAAAGACCCTCAACTCAAACAGAACTCAAAACTTTCTTGTTGTTCTGAAAAGAGCTTATATTAAAAGCCAATCTACTAAAATGAAAGGTTGTAAATGAGCCACCTGTTTTTGGTTTTGGAACATGACTGCTTGTAAGGCTCCACCCATTTATGTTTAACTCCACCCAGTAATTTACACAGTAGTAAATAACAAGTGATCGCAGGTTTACACCGAAACCAAATGATAAAGATGAGTCTGATCACAACATTAGGAAAGATTAAGAAAGTTCCAGTTTCCATTAGTAGAACTTGATTGTTACTTGACTTCATTTAACCACAGATTTGTTCATGAACAAGGCACAATTTGATGCTGATTTTAAGAATGACTGAAAGCAAGATGAAGCCGTGCTGACAATATTGGATCCGATAGTAATCTAGCAACTGTTGTTATTATCTGTTCACTATGGTTTAGTCGGTTTGATATGTATTAATGTGTTTATCTTACAGCAGTGTCCATCAATGAAGGATGTAGGCTGTCAGATGTGTGCAGTTTTGAAGTTTCGAAAATTCGTAATTATGCAAAACACAGCCAATCACAACAGTGGGCGTTTACCTACCCGCTTCGAATGTTATTACTCGATTGAATGGGCATTGTCAGTGGTTATTAGCTGATCGATTTAAGTCAGGAGGGACTTTCTGCACCTACTGGTAGGCTCAGAATGCTGGTATCATCCATCTACATGGACTTTAATCAGCTATGCTAATAGAGAAGTCTCCAGATCTGTTTTTACATTACTGTGACGGTTGGGTTTAGGGTTGGAGTAAGGGTAAATGTTAATAAAATAAAATTAATGTTTAAATAAAATTGAATAAATTATATAAGTAATTTCCGCCTGCAACCAAATGTAATCTATAGCTGATTAACCATGTGGATGGATGATAGCAGCCTTCTGAGCCTACCAGTAGGCGCAGAAGGGCCCTGCTGGCCCATATCTATCAGCTTATAACGCCCATTCAATCGAGTGATAACATTCGAATCGGCTGCGTTTACTTCTGAGATTACAATCAGCCATGCCTTTTCAAACGGTGTATGTACACATCAATTGAACAAAAATAAAACGATCATAGAATGAATACATGTAAAAAATATTTAGTTTTGTTTTAAAACTAATTTAAGTACTAATAAAGTAAGCTGTACAGTATAAAAAAAACGATTGCATTTGCACGAAAAAATGAGGATGCAGATGAATAAGTAATCGGCAAAAACTCAAGCAAAAGAAAAATAGGGAATAAATAGTTTTATTTAAAATAGTAAAAAATAATTCAAGTAACATCTTGATAATATTTTATGTAAACATCAAAGAATAAAACAAAATAAAAGGCCGTTTATAACCCCTTTAAACTTTTATAGGGGAAAGAACACTGTGTTACTTGAGGGTTTATAACAAGCCTTTTTTCAGTGATGTGATCATACCTGTATATAGTTCTTAATATACCTGATAAAGCTAATAATCTCAATAACATCTGTGTTTCAGGAATCTACATCGTGGACCGGCGGTTTCGCTCTGCGGACGAGTCGTGTAATCAGCTGACCCAGTTCATGTTTTCGTTCTGCCAGAAGTCGCGCAGACAGCGAATAATCCAGCGTAACCGAACGGAGAGGCTCTCCGATCTGCTGGATTGGAGATATCTTGGACGAGTGAGTGATCAGTTTTATGGTAATCAGTTTTTTACTCGACTGGTTAATATGGTAAAGTGTTTCTTTCTGCTCAGTTCTACATGCACGCCAGACATTTGGCCCTCAGCAGATCCTTCCCTGAAAAATTCAGAACGGAGCATCTAAACCTTACGCAGGTGAGACGCCTTATAGATCTCAATCTGATTATGAAGGCAAGATCTTTTAAATCAAGCAAAAATGAATAAATATAATAAAAGTTTTTTATTCATACAAATCCTAAGCACCAAATCAGCAAGATTGAACGCTTTTGAGGAATATTTGCACTTTGCATTAGTCAAAAACGTACCATTAATCTTATATTAGGAACAAAATAAATCAATTCTGCACCTTTTTTTGCCTGAATGACCACCAAAATGTACGATTTTTGCATGTTTTACATGTTGCGGCTGGAAGGGCATCCGCTGCGTAAAAAACATGTGCTGGATAAGTTGGCGGTTCATTCTGCTGTGGCGACCCCAGATTAATAAAGGGACTAAGCTGAAAAGAAAATGAATGAATAATTGTTTTACATGTTTACTGTGTGTTTAAAATTGCATTTATAATTACTTAAAATACTAATAAAATCTACTTAGAAATGACAAATAATGTTAATTCTACAGCAAAAATACGTTTTAATAAAATTCTAAAAGCATTTTTTAACAGTTTAAAACGCATTTTTGGAAATTAATCTTATTTAAAATCTTTATATTTTGATTTATTGTACTTATAATAATACTTTATTTCATATTATTATATATATTATACTTTTAATAATAATAATATCACCTCTCTGTTCTCCAAATTATGAACCCAAGGGTTCTTGAATATTATGTGGTACGTCAAACACATCAAAGCAATGAGCATGAACTGCTGTCAGGCTTCATTCTTGACTTTAATTGACAGGATAACATTTACCTGCACAGGAACATAACACACACGCACACACAAACACACACAGTGGGATAGATAAATCTGCCGTATGCATCAAATAAATGCAGCAATTATGGCTCATTTTGAGTCACTTTTTTTAAAATCAAAATTCATATCAGTTACTGAATCATGTAGGCTGTGCATAATTATTCATTCATTCATTTTCCTACGGCTTAGTCCCTTTATTTATCATGGGTCACCACAGCAGAATGAACCGCCAACTTATTCAGCATACGTTTTACACAGAGGATGCCCTTCCAGCTGCAACCTTCTTGCTGTGAGGTGACAGTGCTAACCACTGAGCCACCGTGACGCCCAATAATAATAATAAATTCAAAGTAATGTGTAAATTAATATATTACAATAGGGATGCACCAATATTGAATTTTTGACCAATACCATAACTCTTTTAATTTGGAGGCGATAGCCGATATATTAGCTGATAAATATATATGACTGCCAAAAAAAAAGTCAAGTGTACACAGTAAACAACAACATAAACAACACTTTATTTTAAAAACCTAAACTTCAGAAAATGTAATCGACTATTGTTTTCTATGACCAGTTTTCTTTTACATAAATGAAATCTACTGCCTGATCTGAAAAATGCAGCCAAGTCACTGAACATTAACCAAAATCTAAATATCGGTAAAATAATACAACAAATGATCAGAGAGCAAGTATGCGAAGTGATTCAACTCATACATAATTTATTGGCCTAATTTTGTCATCAGGCCGACATCAATAATATTAAAACTAGTATTTCAGCCAATAAATGTCGTGTACTCCTATATTACAATGAAAATAACAGCCTAAATGAAATTCTAAAATGGGTTTTAATAGAAATAAAAAAGTACTATTAGCAGTACAATGAAAATACGATCTTATATATCAAATCTAACAACTATTTCAAATTAAGCAAATAAACTAAATAGTATTTTTAAATGACCATTAATATATGAATAATATTTAATAATATAAAACATCAAACAATTAAAAAGAAACTACAACTATCAGTCTTTAATAGTGTGCCTGAATGTGTTTATCTGCACAGACGCAGGGTTTCCGTTACCCTCGCCCGTCCTCTGTTCCTCCATCTCCGTCAGCCTCCCTCCACTCCACCCCTCACCACAGCGATGAAGAGGATGACGACACATATGATGAAGAGGAGGAGGCCGAGCGGGACAGACTGAACATCAAGGCCCCGTTTAGTGTGGGCGCAGACACCGACGGTAAGAGGACACCAGTGGAAAACGGCAATTAATATCTGGCATGAAAATGACTGAGCACAGGTTTGGGTTGCATTATTCAAAAAGTTTGCATTCAAAACCTGGAAGTAAACAAGACATTTGAAGCTTTTCTTAATGAAAACCAAATGTTGTAAAGTCATTTGTAGCTCTAATTAATGAGTCTGTTATGAAAAATGACATGGTTTTCAATTAAACTCAGACAGGGATAAACTGGAAATTCGTGTTGATTCTTCACTCGGATCAAAAGAAACATGTATTGTACATTAATATTGCGTACAATAAAATGCAATGCGATGTTTGGCGATGATTATTATTATTATTCATTCAAATAAGAAAATATTTTTCAGTGCTCAAAACATTAACAGATTTTCCTTATTATGTGAATATTTTTCCCCAAGAAAAAAAAGACTATCATACATTTTTAACAATGATTTGCAGAAGACGCGCACTAAAATGTCATTCAGTGTAACAGATTATATAACAATTATTTTATTTGATGACATTAAAAGATATGAAAAATTTGTCAGCAATATATTCGTATTCTTTTAACTAGTTTTAAAGGATCACTTTTTAAAAATGTTTATTTAAATACAGTATATCCGTTACATTCAGCCAAAATAAACCTTTTTTACCCATATTTGAACATTTAAAAAAAAATTTTAAGTAGATTGAATGTGTTCTGTAAATATAACTCATAAATATAAATCAGATCATAGGTCTTAAACTCCTCGAGGGCCGCAGCTCTGCACAGTTTTGCTCAAACCCTAATCAAACACAGCTGATCCAAATAATAAAGGTGTTCAAGACTCTTTTAAACACTTTGATTAGTTGGATCAGCTGTGTTTGATTAGGCTTGGAGCAAAACTGTGCAGGAATTGAGTTTAAGACCGATGATCTAGAAACTTAATATGTGTAAAAAGTGATTTATTTATTTTGTTTAATTAGCATAAGTCATAAACATTACACATTAGTCAGTTTAACAATTATAATGGTAAATGCTTAAATTAAATTCTAAAAATGTTTTCAATTTGTTTTGCAAATTAATCTTATTAAAATACATATTTATTAACAATATTTGCAACATTTTAAGTACAGCATAATTTTAAATGTTTTAAAATATTTAATAATTGAATTTTAATAACAGTAATGGTTATACAGTTGAAGTCAGAGTTATTTTCCCCCCTTTAACATTTTTTTCTTTTTTAAATATTTCCCAAGTGATGTTTAACAGAGCAAGGACATTTTCACAGTATGTCTGATAATATTTTCTCTTCTGGAGAAAGTCTTTGTTTTATTTCGGCCAGAATAAAAGCAGTTTTAAATCTTTTATTAACTATTTTAAGGTCAATATTATTAGACCCTTTAAGCTATATATTTTTTCTATAGTCTACAGAACAAACCATCGTTATACAATAACTTGCCTAATTACCCTAACCTGCCTAATTAACCTATTTAAGCCTTTAAATGTCACTTTAAGCTGTATAGAAGTGTCTTGAAAAATATCTAGTCAAATATTATTTACTGTTATCATGGCAAAGATAAAATAAATCAGTTATTAGAAATGAGTTATTAAAACTATTATGTGCAGAAATGTGTTGAAAAATATATATTCTCTCCGTTAAACAGAATTTAGGGAAAAAATCAACAGGAGGACTAATAATTCTGACTTCAACTGTATGTCATAATTATTATATATTGTTGTAATAAATTACAGCATTTCATCAAATATTTGATAATATAGAATATGAAATTCTAGAAATGTTTTAAGTGTATTGCAACATTTAAAGCATGGTTTACATTTTTTTTTTCAAATATTTACTCATTTTTATTTGAATAATAATACTAGTTATAATATTTATTAGTTTGAATTGTTAGGATAGTAAATAATACATTACTGTAAAAAAACTATATCAATTTATGAAATATTTAATTAATATTGTAAAAGAGAATAATATAATATTTATTAAATATTTCATAAATATTATGCTTTTATATTTGTAAAATATTTTATAAATATTATAATATAGCATTATAATATAAAATATTTTTGAGTAAATTATGAACATTTTAAAATAGTAAATGTTTATTAATAGTAATAGATAGTTAGGTGTAAATTGTAAATATAAATATATCTGTTTCACTGAATTACAATAAATCTTTTTTACCCATATTTTTATTTTTTTGGATTCAGTAAATTTACCATATTCCACTAATATAAATTTATATTTGCACATTTAATTGGATGCTAATACCTTTCCTCTAAAGCTCACCACAATGCTAGGCATATGTGTGTGATATTAATTGCTAAAAGTGTAAAAAAAATAAAATAAAATCTTTATTTTTAATACAATTTCTCCCAAATGTATCAAAATAAATCCTATGCGTGTTTTACTGAATGGCCTCATTCACAATAGGTCAGTGCAAATTTGGTTTAATTAATAGAGAAAGTGTTCAGACATTCTCAAATATGTATTTTACAGAGCATTAAATTCACATGTCCATTTTTAACATGAGAAAATCAAAAGGAAGAAAAACTAAAACTGTACAGTTCATTTATATTACACAGAATTGCACTCGTCATAAATAATCTCTTTTCCAAGATGATACGTCTTGAAAAAACAACCCATTATTTCACCTGAAATGAATCCAAAGGAAACGAGAAATACCTCCCTATCAGTCTCTGCTGTATTCCTTAGATCAGGGGTGTCCAAACTCGGTTCTGGAGGGCCGGTGTTCCGCAGATTTTAGCTCTAACTTGCCTGAACACACCTGCAAGGATGTTAAAGTCTAGTAAGAGCTTGATTAGCTAGCCTAGATATGTCTGAATGGGGTTGGAACTAAACTTTGCAGCACACCAGCCCTCCAGGACTGAGTTTGGACACCCCTGCCTCAAATCAGTCCCGGTGGAATGAAACAAACACAAATAACGGCACATTAGAGAAGCTGAAAGCTGGGGGTGTTGAGCTGATGTTCTTCAGTACGCCTCGTCTTCATCTCTGGCCTGCTGGAGGATGTTCAGGAGAAACGCCGCCGCTTTAGAGATGCTCAGGTTCTCTGTGTTTTGGCTGCGGGACTCTGTGGATGAAGAGACGCTGTTTACTGCACTAGTATCGTTTCTGCTACTGTTTTATAATAGGCTCATTCTACAGCTCCCCAACCTTAAACGGTTAAGTTTTACCATAGTTTAAAATAAAATCAGCCGATATCTGGCTCTGGCGGAAGCACTGTTAGCTTAGCTTAGCATAGATCATTGAATCGGATTAGACCATTAGCGTTTTGCTCAAAATAAGTGTTTTGATCATTTTCCCACTTAAAGCTTGACATTTCTGTAACGACATCAAATATATTTGTCAAATTGTATATATTTTTGAACTATTTACTTATTATTTTTATTGAAATACTTTATTTTTGTCCTATTCCTGTCATTATGTTGCAGTGTGGAAACCTCAGTCACGAAAACAAATTTCTTGTATGTGTAAACATTTCTGATTTCCAATGTACTTAGATCAAAAAGTCGCCCTTTTCTGAGTCAAGATTTTTGAGGGAGATGCTAATGGTCTAATCTGATTCAATGATTTATGCTAAGCTAAGCTAAAAGTGCTCCCAACAGTGCCAGTGATTGGAAGAATGTATTAAAATTTGGTAAAACTCAACTGTTTAACTCTAGGGGACTCTAAAGTGGCACACTTAAAGGCACAGTTCAACCAAACATGAAAATTCTTGTAACAAACCTGTTTGAGTTTTTGTTTTTAAAGAATGTTAGAAAGCAGCAACCATGTTATTTTTACCCATAATATGGAAGTCAATAGCTTCCATTTTACAACATTCTTTAAAATATCTTCTTTTGTTTTCAACAGAAGTAAGAAACCTATAAAGGCTTGAAATCACTTGAGTAAATTAAAATTTTGGGGTGAACTGTCCCTTTAAGTTCTGATTAAAATTCATTAATGTGCAAAATTGATATATAAATAGGATTAGGAGTTGTTTTAGGGTTATTTACTAAAATTTTGACTTGCAGTATTAAAAAACACTAAAGATGTAACATATACGTTCTGAAAACAAAAAGAAACTTAAATGATATGTTGTTTTTCATACCCAAGCGTATTGTATCATACAGGTCCCCTTCATTTCTGTCTTCTGACACAAAGCGCCGTCCCTCTGTTATAGTATAAATATGTACATTTATAAAGTTAATCACAATATGCATTTTTAGACACAAATAGGATTAAGAATAAGTAACATACGTGTGCCTTTCAGATATAACATGGCTTGAGGTGTCCAGTTCCGACGCTGAAAACTGCCCTTTAAAAATAGTGCAAATGTATTGCTTCATGGACAACATAATTAAATAGTAAATATATCACATTTCTAAATTATTTATAGAATCAAAATGATTTTTATTTATCTTCAAACCTTCAAAAACCTATATAGTAAAATATAATCAAATTTCTACATTTATATAATCGAAATTATAGAAACTAAATTTCTAGATTATTTCTATAATCAAAATTCTGAAATTATTTACAAACTTTACAAATGATTTCTAAAAAATGTGATGATTTTTTAATATTACATAATAAAATTTGTTTAAACTACATATTAATGAAACATTTAAATAATATAAATAAATTATTAATTAAATTAAAATGGCAATCTAGAAAAATCGATATTTTCTATAAAATAATCTTTAAAAATAAATTAATAAAAATGAATAAAATGTATTTAAAATACTGAAAAACAATCAATTTTGCAACATTTCAAGTACTGTATAATCAATATTTTTCATTTTATTTTAATAATAGTAATAGCTATATTATTTATTTTAACAACTAAACATTAATAATAATAATAGTATTAATAATATTAATAATTCATTCATTTTCTTTTTGGCTTAGTCCTTTTATTAATCTGGGTCGCCACAGCGGAATGAACCACCAGCATATGTTTTACGCAGCAGATCCCCTTCAAGCTGCAACCCATCACTGGGAAACATCCATACACACTCATTCACACACATACACTACGGACAATTTAGCCTACCCAATTCACCTATACCACATGTCTGGTGGGGGAAACCGGAGCATGAACACGGGGAGAACATAATAATAATATTAATTATTATTACTACTACTACTATTATTATTATTATTATTACTATTATTATTATAGTAAACAATTATTGTAATAAGATGTAGCATTGCATCAAATATTTAATAATACAAATACGTAATATACATATATATAACATAACATATAACATAAATCATTAAAAAAATAAATACAAATGATGTTCATATTAAAATTAAAATAGTTAATGTTTATTAACAGTAACAATTAATAGCAAACTTAAACAATTTTTAAATTTCAATTTGTTAAATATAAATGAATCCATATTTAATAGTATAAAATCCTGCATGAAGTTACCTTAGGTGCGCTCCAGGAATGAGAGACAAACGTTGCAAGAAGTAACAGCGCAAGTGCGTATGCCGCAAGAGTCCTTAAATCCTGCAAAAATGAAACTGTATTTAAAATGACATAATTTTCCATCTGAAAAAGTCATTTAATCTTTTATAACACAATATTTTTTCTTTAATGTGAACTATATTGTGCACAGAAGTAGAAGTACAAAGACATAAAAAATCCTAATTTCACAAAAATAGTAATAATAATTCTAAATAATAATAATAATAAAGATAACATTAAAATGGGAGAAGTGTAAATAAAAGTTAAAATAATAAAAAAAAAACTTATAAAAATAGTTACAAATTAAAATAATAATAAAATTAATTGGCAATTTTTTTAAATACACAATAAAACAATAAAAAAATCATTTAAATTTAAATAAATCAAATGTAAATAATTTAAATCTAAAAATTGTTACAAAAATGTCAAATAAAAAATAACAAATTAAATAAAACCAAAGATCTAATCAGAATTCCTAATATTAAAAGTCTAAATTACTAAAGCAAAATGTTGTGAAAGGAATGAGAAGCGTGAACTCACTTTCATAGCGTCAGGCGTTCCTCTTCAGCGCTGGAGTCTCAGAGAAAAAAAGATGCGGAGTGAAGCCTGTGAAGTCTGCGCTTGATATTTATAATCATCGGGCATGAATTAGTCTTTAGCTATAGGTCACGTCTCATTGATTGAGAACGGGGCCGGACTGTGAACCTTTCAGAGCCATTTGTTAACCCTTCCTACATCAGATCAGCGGCTTGGTTACATTTCCATTCATCTGCACTTTTAATAGTAAGTGATGAAAAGAAGAGGGCGGAAAGTATCGATATGTTTACACCTTCAGCAGCCAAGCGTCTCTGATAATGGTTTTTTATGAATGAACGGCAAGCGGCTGATGGGGTTTCCCTGCTGACAACACAGATTTATAAAGAAATGCTGAGCTCTGCCTTCAGATCGCAAGCTATAGTAATAATAATGGATAAGAAATAACTTTTAAAGCTGTTCGGACTGTGAAATAGATTACAAACAAAGCAGGGCAGAGTAAAGACTAGGCTGAAGACTGAACAACAAAATGACTACTTAAAACTTTATGAATATTGACTTGATATTTATTTCTCCCCACAATGTAATATACTGATTAAATGTTTAGTCAAAGTCTGCATGAACTGGAAAAATCAACAACTTTAGAATATTTACTATAAGATATTTATTTTAATCACGTTACAGTAAATAAAATATATAATCGTAATATAAGAAATATTTTATTTTACATTTATTTCAAATTTTTTGTTAGAATAGAATAATTTTAATAGTAATTACAAATAATATTACTTTTTAGAAATAAAATAACGAATAAAAACAATCAAATTAAATGACAAGTTTTAACAAATGTTAAATATATATACAGTGGAGGTTAGAATTATTAGCTTTCCTGTGCAATATTTATTCTTTTAAGTGATGTTTAATGGAGATAAGAATTTCCTATAATATTTTTTCCTCTGGAGAAAGTCGTATTTGCTGCAGAGCCACTCGGGTGGAGCTCACCTCCAATGAGGGGGAGCTTGAGCTCCAGCTCCTCCTCCTATAAGCTGTTTTAATGCGTACACCTATACCCCGCCCCTAACCCCAACCCCCAGTGACATCACTTGTAGAATAAGAGCACGGAGGAGCTGGAGCTCAAGCTCTGCCCATAGATATTTACACTAGATATCGCATAGGGACCCTGAGCATGCGTCAATAGCGCCGCCACTTTTGTACAGTGCTCCCTGGACAAATGTCATCCAACCGCACTAGTCAAGACTAAAGTCATCTGAAGATGCTGGACTTTTAGTTCGGTGTACGGGTGTAATAACGAGCAAATATAGAAAACAAAGCACAAAGACAGAACATTTCATAGGTAAGAAAAGATTACATTTTTCTATGTTACGAACTTTTGTGCTCAACAAGTAACGTTACTGATGATAATACAGTCTCTTACTGCACTGACCATAAGTTAACACATTTCTAAACATGATAATTTTAATAACTCATTTCTAATAACTGATTTATTTTATATTTGCCATGATGACAGTAAATAATATTTGGCTAGATATTTTTCAAGACACTTCTATACAGCTTAAAGTGACATTTAAAGGCTTAACTAGGGTAATTAGGCAAGTTATTGTATAACGATGGTTTGTTTAGAAGTATAATATTTTCAAATATAATATTTTAAAATAAAATTAGTATTGTAAATGTTTTAATTAAAAAATATATTTTTAAAAAAGGTTTATAATTATTCATTTGTCTGTCTGTACATATAAAACAATTCTTATAGGATGACAATGTGTGTGCATATACATATAAACAAACATCAATAATGATGATAACAATATTTTTTTAAATATATATTTACAAAACTTTGTGGCAGCTCAATCAGTTTCAAATCCCAGCTGAGAGATTTTTACAGTGACAAAGGTTGGACATAAACATTTAACGACAGAGAAAGAATATATAATAATAACACTACCTTATTAATAAAATTAATAATAACAATAATAACATCTCTGTATGCCAGCCTGATAATTAGTCATGTTTAATCTTACAAAAGAAAGTGTAACTATCACCTTTGCAGTTTCAGCAAGTGTGGTGGGAAAAAAAAAGATGTAGTTGACCTCCAGCTTAAAACACAAGCCTGACGAGGCCAGTTCTGTAACAGAGAGCAGACTTCCAGAAGTCTCTTCCACGCATTCGACAGAGCGTTCCTCAAGAGCCAGCCGCAAACGTCTTCAGAAGGTGTGCGCTGGGAAAAACTCTTGAGGGACGCGGTTAGTTTTTGGCTTGTTTTCCTCGCTGACGTAAATATCAGTCAAGACATCCTCGTGACGGAGAAACGACCGAACAAAAGCTTCATATGGCTGATTTTAGTAAAGCTTTAGGAAATCCATCATAAATAAGCAGTAAGAAAAGAGTCTGTTAAACCATGTTGTTGCTTTCGCTCATTTTGTCCACGTACTGGAGAAAAAGAGAGAAGAGTTGAAGAGTTACAAGACTTTCCCGTAGAAAACGACAAAACTGTCTGATTTATGACACTTTAGGCAAGACACTGCAGCTGGATAGAGGACAAACATTGACTAATAGTTATATGAATGTTTCCTCAGTTGATTGACTTTTTTTGTGTGTTGCAAGCTCTTTAGATTGCTGTTAAAATATGCAAATGAGCTATTATTTAATACAAATATGCAGTAATTTGCATACATTTTGTAGCACACAAATAAAATTGGATTTTGGGACTCTTTTCATCACTTCATTATTCAGAAAATACTCGAAAGCTGTCAGGAAAAACATTGTTATTGTTTTGTAACAAAGAAATACTGTATGTAATCAAGCATGTATGAGCAAATGTCTATAGAATATAGATATGAATCTGCCGCTGACGTGAATTTGAGAAAAGTGTCTTTAAAGCAATCTTGTAATTCAAATCTGCAGATACAAATAGTTGATTTCAAAACAAATAAACAATTAAAGGTTATTTTCTTTGCATTAGACTTAAAAAAACAAACATCAAACATTATCAAATGATCAAACTAAGCAGTCTTAAAGCTGCAGTGTCTGGCGTTTTGGTGTTATTGGGTGAACAGAAGACGGCGTGATTCATGCAAGACAGAATTAGCAGAGACTGACCAAAATGACCAGCTTTCCGCTCAGCCTTAGGACAGCTTTAAAAGAACAACAAACACATGTTGAAAGACTCACAAAAGCCTGTTTTCTGGCATGAAGGTGAAAACAGACACAAATCCTGCCCCAACTGTGTATTTTAATACTCGTGTTAAAAATATAAACTTTATCCAGCTTATATCCAGTCCATACAGAGGTAACGCTTTATTTTGATGGTCCATCTGAGTATTAGTAGACTGTCTGCTTAATATCTGTTGATACTGCTCCTTCAACAGACATTTAAATGACAGTCCACTTATAATCTAATGAGAGTTAGTTGGCATGTAGCGGCAATGTAACTTAAATTCAACAAACGGCCCATCACAATAAAGCGTGACCCAAACAGAGCCATTTAAACTCTTGGTTAAGTTTGGTATTTTATATTTTAAAATTCAATCTATTTCTAATTTGTCACATGATCGTGTAGAAATCATTGTGGAATGTTTATTTGGGGCTCAGTGAATGTTTTGTATTTATCTCTGCAGTAAATGAAGAGTGATTTCAAAAGAATGGAATTTTGATCATTTATTTAAATAAAAAACTCTATGAATGTGATCACTGTGAGGATTTGAGCAATTGAATAGACCCTTGCTGAGTAAAAGTCTAATAAAAAACTAACAAAATGCTAACTTTTAAACAGTAGTGCATGTTTTTCCTATTAATATTGAATAGGAATCAAATCTTTCCTCTGTTTTTCCACCAAATAATAACAAAATAAGATCTTGTATCATTTCTTTAAAGATATTCTCTGTGGTTTGTATTACATTTCGTGTGAAAGCCTAGTGTTGGTTTTAGAGCTGCTCAAGCAAGCAAAAGCGAATTTACATTCAGACACTGTCCTAACCAGACATGACTTCATATGTTTATTTGAGATATTTCAGTAACATGTCATGATTCAATATAATAATTGATTTCTATAATCAAATGAAACCCAGGTCACTAATGATCAGTGTTGGGGAAAGTTACTTTTGAAAGTAACGCATTACAATATTGAGTTACTCTCCTAAAAAGTAACTAGTTGCGTTCTGTTACTTTTGAGTTGCTTTTTCTGACCTGGCTAAGACTTGATCTCTTTCAGAATTTGCAGGGGGTTTTTTTCTCTCTTTTTTTTTTTTTGTGGAGGAGCTCTGCAATGAACAACACACTGTATAACCTACACCCTTATTTACCTTAAAGCACATTGAAAACTAGTAATGTAGGATAACGAGAATGATCTTCTGAGAACTTCCTGAGCCCAGATCTCTACATGCCGCATATACAGATTAATGAAAGTTTAAAGCCATGTGTTTAAAGCCACTGTGAAGTACAAACCATATTCAAGTACAATTCCTTTTTGTCATGTGTTCAAAATAACGAACACATTCTCTCATCTCAATTTTATTTCAGGAGTTCACTTTTAAAAGCTAATTAATTAAACAAAACAGTAACTCAAATTTTATTACTTCATTTTTTAAAATGCGTTACTTTACTCGTTACTTACGTTATTTGTAATGCATTACCCCCAACACTGCTAATAATGATGAAAATATCCAATAAAACGAGACGAGGAAAAAACTAAACATACTAGCTAGCTGCAGAGGAAATATTTAATAAAATAAAAAATTTAACCTGGAACTAAAATTAATGAATTAAAATCTACTCAAACATTTATATTTTGTTTAAAAACTGAAAAAAAAACCCAGAACAAATAATAAATAAAAAAAGGATGATCAACTATTAAAATAAATACTAATTTAACTTATTAATAAAAACTGCAATAGTATCTTGATAATATAAAAAAACACTTAAACAAACACCCATATCCTGCAACAATATTTTATTCTTGTGGTCTGGCTGCTCATGTTTGTGATATATATATGTTGTGTATCTTGTGGTTTATACCTCAGCCATGCCTGATTAGGACACAAGTTAAATTCACTGCAATCTCAGAGGATCCTTATTGAGAGAAAACCCAAAAGACCAGCATGCGCTCTCTCTCTCTCTCTCTCTCCTTTCTTCATCACTCTGTTGAATTACTGTAAACTTACCCCGCTAATGAAGGGAAGATTGAGCAAATAGCCCAACACAGGAATCCTCCTGATGAAGCCCACCACCACTGGGAAAAAACCCCTACATGTGAAGAGAGGGACGATTACTTTAGCATAGATTTCAATATCATGAGAAATTATGCAGGGTTTTATTATTGCATAGTATTTGGGGATGTCAGCTCCAAAAACTACAGACAAAGCTTAAGAATAATGTTCAGTTAATTCAATTAAGTTCATTTTTGTAATTAAAAATAATCTAATATTTCATAACATAATAACAAATTAATATAACATTAATATTAAAAAAAGAAACAATTCTATTTATTATATTACGATAAATCTATTACTTATACTTCAGCTGTGGTTTATATGTGTATGTGTGAACATATTATTTTATATATTTAGTGCATTATTATATTGTAATTAGTAGGATATTATATAATTAGTTATTATATTGTAGTTAGTTATAATTAGGCTATTATAGCATTAGTTTTTCTTATAAATATATATATATTAGTGGTTTACCTTTCTATATTTATGTTCAGGCAATCAGTATTGGCATATTATATATTGTAGCTATGGATTATATTTGTAAT
The DNA here is from genome assembly GCF_903798145.1 of Danio aesculapii. Lineage (NCBI taxonomy): Eukaryota > Metazoa > Chordata > Actinopteri > Cypriniformes > Danionidae > Danio > Danio aesculapii. The sequence goes on from NC_079438.1 coordinate 42,495,658, forward strand.
ACATTATTAGAAAAAATGTATGAGTTTAATACTATATATTGTGTATGTGAACATCATTATTCTAAATATTATAATAATATCATTATTATTAATTTTACTGTTATAGGTAGTATATTATTAGAAGTAGTATATTATATATTTTATTAGTATTGGTTTTTCCTCATATATTATTATTGGATTATTTTTCTATATTCATTTACAGTCTGTCAGTAGAAGCATTGGCCAATTAAAGAGACAGTCCACCTCTAACATCTCTATTGGGAGTTTGTATGGTTGCACAATTTGTCTAGAAACAGTTTTTCAATCCTCTGCAAATACCTAAATAAAAGAAAAAAGCCATAAAACTCTAGGACGACTCCGACGATGGGCCATCCGATCAGCACCACGAAAACGCCTCCTAGGAAGAAGCTGGTGGCTTTCATTTTGTGCTTCTGAAAGAAGAACCTGAAGGTCCTTTCCAGCCCGATGACGAACGCCAGACCCACAACGAACAAGATCTGACACACAAGAAGAGCGAAACACAGGTCAGACACAGACAAACTCACTCTGGGTTATGAGGGTTAAGATGAGAGCGAGCCACAATAAAGCGTCTGATGAAAATATCAGTAAAAATGTGTAATGAAACATTCTGTAGAACAGATGATCCAATTCACAAACTGATAAATACAATTCAAACCTAGAAGTGAATGTAAATGTTTATTACATTTATAAATGCAGAATAATATTTTTATTTATTGTTCATTATTATTATTATACAATATAATTCATTTTTTTGCAATCAAAATGAGATTTTTTTACCAATATTTTACATTATACAGAAATTACAGCATATTTAAATGTAAAACAATGCATGAAAAATTGATTTATTAAATATAAACATTATGCAAATTACTAATTATATTAATTTTGAATGATGTATTCTGAAAAACACAGCATTTCACATGTAATTAAAATAATACAACTAAAATATTAATAATAATATTTGACCACTCACATTTCCTATGGCAAGTAGAGCTTTATCAAAAAACAGGATCATCCCAAAGAACAGGAAAAATACCCCAAATCCTGTCAGCCCCATTCCAATTTCTGTAAACAGGAAGAACACCATCGATAATAACTTTAATAGCACACGGATATTAGGCAATGTTGTCAATTATAAATATTGTAATTTCTTTAAAATGACCAATATCACATTTCTGAAAGTGTATTGACAGCAGTTCTGTCTTCATGCAGTCAACATTTAACCCTGAACAGTTATTATATCCGTTTTCTGACATGTTTTTTAACGCAAATGACTTGAGCGTGAGACTCTTTACTGTCGCTGACATCTGTACACAGCTGCATCATTATAAACACACACAGACTTATCCGAACAGGAGGAATAATAAGCACGACAGCCTTCAGACATGAAGATAGAGTCTGTAGATGAGCTGTCAAAGAAACAGGACGAGTTTTCCGGGTTTTTTTTCTCTTACTCTGCGAGTCGCTGAGGGAAATCATCTTCTCTGTCTCGAGCAGCAGCAGCTGTCACAGAAGCGGCCACGCGTACCGGAAACACTCACTTTCAGCTTCCGGAGAAACTTTACGAGGAAAAACTTTACTACTGAAGGTATTACTTTTTGATATGATAATTTATAAATCTGCGACGCATTCAAATCCTTTAATAAAAAAACTAAAGCGTGTTTAAGGAAATTTAATTAGTGTATGCGTCCCCGGTCATGACGTGTTAAAATTACGTTACGTTAATTTTAATAAACATTACATAAATACTTTAATTATTGTGATTTTAAAGTGTATTGTATGTTACATAATTTTAACCAAATAAAAAATATATGTTCGATATTATGCATAGATATATACATGGCCATTATGTACACAAAAAACGTTGTTTACTTCCGTGTGCACTGCGTCATCTGCTGGTCATATTTATAATAACACGTATTTAAGAATATGACGCGTTCTGCTTGTGGAACTTTCGACGTTGTTTAAAACAGTTGACAGTTCTTTGTGTTATTATTGACAGTTAATATCAATAAATATTCACATTCTCCTAAATATTTTGCATGAAAAGTGGTGAGGAAAACGGTTGTTGCTAGATCAGATTTGGTTCCGGTCGGAAGTTAACGAAAGTTATTTATATTATTCAATAACATTTCTCATTGTGTTTTATTAACGTCTGCCCCCCAGCCCAACCGTCACAGCACTGTAAAAACACCGAGTATTATTTCTGTTATCTATTAAATTACCCAAAAAATTGTATTTAACGCCTACCCACACCCCAACCGTCACAGTACTATAAAACTATTAATTATTGTTATATAATGTTACAAAAATGCTGCTATATTGACGTGCGTATCCACAGCTGTATCCTATCTAGACTTTTTATGCTTTAAACAACACATACATGACAATATAGAAAACAAAATAATGCCAGGGTGATAAAAGGTAAATTAATAAATACTATAATTACAATTACAAACAAGCAGGACCTTTACATTAATCACATTTTTTTTTTAAACCAGAGCACAAATGGACAGTCTTAATGACCTTTCTATTAGCACTATGCTGAATAGAAAAAAAGTTTTTTTTTTGTTGAAAAATTTACACACATGAAAACGAAACTTAATCAACAAAATAAATAGAATAATAACAAAAACTGCGTTATTCAGATTATCATAATTAAAATATCCAAAAATTAAGTTTTTAAAACGCAAATTAAAGTTTCTTTTTTTTTATTATTTAAATAAAAACACAAGCACCATACCAAAGCTTTTTAATATAACTAGTGCCAAAAGATGTAGAGTCCCATTTAGACTATACCGATTGGATGTAGGCGAAGACGACGTTGTTTACTTTCGTGTGCACTACGTCATCTGCTGGTCATATTTATAACAACACACAAACAAGTCGTTTAGCTTGTGGAACTTTTCGAAGTTTAAAAATTTAACGGTTCTTTGTTATATTATTGACAGTTCATATCAATATTCACATTTTACAATATATTTAGCATGAAATATGGTGAAAACGTAATTTCACTTCATAGTTATACGACTACATAAGCACACAGAAATGGGTGAATGTTACAATAAGTAAGTTGACAACTGAAAGCTTAAAATCTTTATTTATATATACTCACGTTAATACACGCTAGCATTAAGAAGCGTTTAATTGAATTCTTTAATATTTGGTCTTGAAAAACAATGCAATACTAGCAGTTTCTAATGTTCTTCAACAATTTGCACTGCAAACACGTTGCTCCTCAATAAATACAGAGAAACCGCATTGAAAGCTAGTTTCACTTTGACTGACCGCTGCTTTAAATTTTCATTGGGTTTCAATATATTAAAGAATAATATTCCAACAGCAAATAAATCAGGTTTAAACAAACCCAATTAAGTAGAGAATACACTGTCATAAAAATGAAAAACATCAATTTTCAAAACGATTTGAGGCACTATTTGACACTAAGAATATACTGTTAATTTCTTCTTCGAACTTCAATAATATGTAGGCCTACTATATATTATCCACTTGCTCTTAAACATTGGCGATATTATGATTAGCTATGTTTTCATCATGATGTGTCCGTCATTCTGGAGGTTTCTTCTTGGCTTCCACGTCCTTCTTAAAGGCCTCGATTTTCTTTGAAATGTTTGGTACCTGAAAATAAGGCATTGACACACAATTTTAACCATTTATTTACTGATACACAATGGAATTTATATATACGGATTAACTGGTTTGTAACCCAATAATTTAGACACGCATATACGTTACAATCAAACAGTTATTAACTTAATATGAACAAATATGATGTTTATAACCTCGTAGTTTTGTGCTAAATACATGCCAACCACGTTCCCCAGAGTGAAACCAAGCTGGAAAAACAAAGATGAGGCACGGTTAGTCAAATATATTATGAATAATACAACTGCTTAGTTAAAAATCCACATTTATCTAAGAGTTTAAACACTTTTATTAACTAGTTACTTGATTGTTCGCCAAGTTAGTGTGAATTAGCAAGTGTCTGGACACATGACTATAAACACACGAACATATGTCAATACTTACTATGAATTGCATCATGGTTAAAGTTTAAAATGACGACAACAAACTGAATAAATAAGAGACAATGGTCCCGAAAGCTCGAATGTTCCCGAGTTTGACAAGGTTAGCCGTCAACTAGCTTAGCTTCAGCATGACAACATCAACACAGCGGAAGTAGTCTTGTTACAAAATAAAGGTCGTAGTACGAGGGTCTGCAGCTGGACATTATTGGGGTTGATGTTAGAGACATAAATTGAAGTATCAAAACCTTTGAAAAAAACTATTTCAGCATTAATAAAATAAGCTGACTTCCTGACTTGTCTGAAAAAGAATGTTCAGCTTAACGGCTAAAACGATATGGTTAACTAAAATTAAACGGTTAACGCATATTTCAAGATGTCCCTGATATTTTTACATTTTAATTCATAAAACAAGTCAATTTAATTTGAGAAATGTGACAAACAGCTGATTATGAGCTCCCTCTTGTGGCCAATATGTGTACAAGCATTAATAATGATATAATAGAAAAGGTGAGGTGGCCGCCCGGTTGCAGCAGATAAGATGGCGATTGGTGGTTTTCAGTTGGAGAAATATAACTAGTAAGTTCATTAAAGGATCCGTATCGGCCCACAACATAACTATTGTTGTAAAAACTGATCAGAAGTGGTAATGAACTCAATAGCAAACTAAAATGACATCAGTCTATATGTGAAGTATATGTTGTGTTTGTGTTTTACCTCTCTCTGCTCATTTAAACTGTGAGTTCAGCAATAAAAGCAGCATGTAAACACTTCCAGACCTTCAGAAGAACACATGGATCATGTTGTGACTAGTCTGTTGCTAATAATCTGGCCTGATGTTTGTTAATAGAGTTAGTTTTATGTGTGAATATGCAGTGTTTCGCCTCTCATGAAAACATTGTAAACCATTAAAGATGGTTTATTTATGTCTGTCTTTGCTCTGCAGAATAAGGGATGTGTTTGGAGCATCACACTCATCCAGCAGAAGCATGTGGACAGACATTGACAGTAATGATGGTCATCTGCTGATGGACAGGTGAGGGAAGACCTACTTGTGTTTGTGTTGTTCATGTCTTTTACCATTTTCAAGGATCACTCTGCTAGAATGCAAATGATTTCTAAGTATTTTTATGCTAAAATTATCTTTATTTTAGCATTAAAAAAACCTTTAGAGTTCAAAAATGGCTTTCAATGTATAACCTTATATACATTTCCTTCTGGCTTATGTTATTTTTATCTATAATTTCATTTTTTTTCTTGTTTTCTTTCTTTTAAACTGTACTTTATTTGTAACCTGCATATTGTCATTTTTTTTCTGTACTTCATCTAAAGTTTCAAAGTTTGCACAACCTTATATTGTTAATTGTGTTAACAATATAGTTTAATATGGTACAATTTATGTACAATTTTAAATAGATTTTTTTACACATGAAACAATATGTAACATTTTTCTTAAAATTTATCTTAAAACAACTGTTAGGCAATGACCAAACCTTGTTCTAATTTACATCTCTAACAGATTCACTATGAAAAAAAATTAGACATGTGGTGGTTGGACATGTGAATACACACTCTTAACCTAGAGGGGGGTCAACAAGTATGGTTAATATAATATATTGTCCCTATATTATATTAATCCTACTTGTTGATCTTTTTTTTTTTAAATACATCATAGTTTGACTTATTTTTCTCTTCCTGTAACAGATATGACTGAATCTTTCTCTGTGTCTCAGATGAGGAGGATGTGAAGCTCAGGACGGGTCATCATATCAACACATCAATCTACAGACAAACATCACATTTGAATAAAGATTTAATGATGAAAGCCTGATCAATGTGTCAATGTTGTGCCCACTGGTGGATGATTTGTGTATCTGCATGAAAACAGCAAGAGGACAGAAAGTGAAGAGTGTGTAATCCTGCAGCTGTAGAGCAGTTTAAGATCAAGCCTCATTAAAAACACCTGAAGCTGCTAATCAATCAAGCTCATCAGCACTGATAGAAATCTCCTGACTCAAATAGTTTTTACTTGACTAAAACAAAAGAGTTAAGTAAAACATGTATAAAGTATGTATTTTCAATCAATTACAGTCTGAAATGAATACATTTTTGTGATTGCACATTTCAAACATATAAGTTTCATGAATGCTGACATTTTTAATTAAAAAGTTTAAGGAAATGTCAGCAAGAGTGGGATATGTACTATCAAATAAACAAAACCTGGCAACACAACTGTCCAAAGCACATGTTCACAGCACAAGCTCAGGTGATAAAGTGTTGTGAGCTCATATTTCACTACTGTTTACTTTAAAATAATCAAATGATGATTTACCCGAGATAAATTCATAAAGACACTTGAAGCATTAAACAGTTTCTCAGGAGGAAAGTCGTGGATACAAATCCTTTAAGTGCAAAAGTTGTTTGATCAAATACATATCTCTCAGTATTTGCTTCATTAATTAATTTAGGAACCACAGAAAGCTTGTTAGCTCTAGTGCATTTAAAAAAATAAAAATAAATAAAATGATACTAAATATTCAATGAACTAAATCCCGTCCAAACACAAATAATGTTTCTCAGACTCAGTGGTTTGGCTGATTTAAGAGAGTTCTGAGGTGATATCCAATGATTACTGATTCCAATTCGAGAATCCTTTTGATTTAATTGAGAACACACTATTACAAATGAAGGTCATCAAGAGTGAGGTTTGAACCCGGGTCTCCCAGATTAAATCAAGACATTTTAATAAGCTGAGCTACAGAGTCTAAGGAGAACATGTGTTTTGTAGATTGGCTTTTATTGAGCCTTTTGTAACATTTTTTGCACGAGATCATCAATACGCACAAATAGTTCAAAGCCCTCTTACACTTTTTAGTTTCAGTAGCTCAACTGACTAAACCTTTGTGCTTTAATCAGGGAGTCTGGTGTTCGAATCCCACTGTTGATGATCTTCATTTGTAATTGATTACTTTGTATCAATTATCTGAGCTAAAACATGATGTGTGATCACATACTCAGTATATCAAAGTACATACTTTGAGGTCATGGGTTCATATCACCCTTATGCCAAAATCAGTGCAAAAGGTTTTTTAGCGATAAAATGCAAAATATATCAATGTCACTTTGTCAAATGCCCTCTTCAGCTTGTCCAGCTCAGTGGCATAATTGATTAAAACGCTATGCTTTATCTGTGAGGTCATGGGTTCAAATCCTGCTTATGCTAAAATCAAGACAAAATGTTTTTACTGCTAAAATGCAGAAGATCTCATTGTCACCTTGTCAAAACTTCTCTTCATCTGTCCAGCTCAGTGGCTCAATTCACTAAAACATTGCGTTTTAACTTTGAGGTAGTGGGTTCAAATCCTGCTTATGCCAAACTCAGTGCAAAAATGTTTTTTTTACTGATAAAATGCAAAGTATCTCAATGTCACCCTGTCAAAATTCCAATTCTTCTTGTCCGGCTCAGTGGCTCACTTGGTTAAAACACTGTGTTTTACTATGGGAGTCATGGGTTCAAACCCTGCTTATGGCACACTCAATAAAAACTTTTCATCAGTTATAGAATAATCACAAATACAGAACATACACAACACACTTTACCTCACAAGCTTCAGTGGCGTAATGGGTAAAGGAATAGACTTGAGAGTCTGATGCAGAGAAGGTGTGGGTTCAAATCCCAGCTGTTGCCTTTTTTCAGAATTTGGCTCAAAACACTCTTTAAATTCACCCGGAAAACCCTGTTCACTTGACTAACTCAGTGGCTCAGTTGATAAAGCATTAACCTTTAATCTTGGAGTCCTGGGTTCAAATCTCATTATTGCTTGTTGTGGATAAATCCAACAAAGTGTGCCAAACACCACCTCTCAGCGTGTAAGCCAAGATGGCACTACTGGCTGAACACCGTTGGTTGCGGACAAGGTGACAGATGAGAAATAGGTTCGAATCCCACCTAAGAACCTACCTGGGGCGGTAAGACGACTAAGAGGGCAAGTACCTGAGGCTCAACGATAAAGGAGCACAAAGTGAAACACGGACCGGAATATGAAATGAAACACGGATTCGAGTAAAATGTGAGACACGGACAAGGACAAGGGCGTGATGTGAAACACGGATAAATGCATGATGTGAAACACGGACCACAGATGAGAATGGTGGACAATCCTGCGGGGGCAACAAACAGAGATGAGTGAAGAAGGTTGGACTGGAACAAGGTGAGAGAAAGGCGGAAAGAGGAGAGGAGAGCAGCGGAGCAGGAAGAGGAAAAAAAAGTTTTTTTTTTTTTTAAATTTCGTTTTTTTTTGGAAAACATAAAAAAATTCAGTATCACCGTGGTGATTCGAACCCCAGTCTCCTGTGATCAGTTATGCTCTCACACCATGAGCACTGACCACTAGGCCACGAGGATCTCACACTAACAACTGTTCGGTTGTCATATTTAAAGAAGACATGAGCCGTGTAGTTTTAAAAAAAAAAGCTGAAAAGATTTTTATTAAAATTAAATATTAATTAAAATGTAACTCTTAAAAGTTCTTATCTTTTATAGAAGTCAGAATAAACAGAGAATGGTGAAATAAATCATAAATCACACACTATAAAGGGTCAAATTAATTATTTCTGGGTAAAGAAAAAGGCATAATTTAAGTTAGACTATATATATATATACACACATTTAAACGTATTTTAAAATACTTACACTTGTTGCTACAAATGCTATTAAAACCATCTCAAAACATTACAATACTTACTTTAATATTACTTTACAATACAAAATATAATTCAACAATAAACGAAACTGGCTTATCAGCAGCTCGACGTGAATAATAAATAATAAAATTAGCACGTATTTGTGTGATGAATGATGTATGATTTAATTCGAGCCATGTAACTTTTTACAGTTTGATAGATCACATTTTAGTTTGATGTAGAATAGGATGCTTAATTAATGCTAGATCTGATAGCAACTCAGTGGATGCTTCTGCTTCTGTTTAAAATGAAATTGAGGTTAAGTTGGTTTTATATTTGCACATTCAGACTTTCTCTTTAATAATATAATTTCAGAAAAATATTCTTTTCAAATTGGACAAAACCTACCATTTGTGTCAGGTTGGTAACTTAAATAAATAAATAAAACTATTAACGATTTGAATTTATTATTTATTTATCACAAAGCTCATAAATGTGTCGTGAAGAAGCAGAAGCATCAGATTTACACATCTTTTAACAAAAAGATAAGTTTATTCACTGCCTACATCACACTAAAGCACCAGCAGATAAGAACACAACCGCTTATTGATTCTACCAAAGCTTTAGGAGAATCTCCATCCTAAATTCACATGAGAATAACAGGCTGCTCATCAAGAGAGCAACATGTAAAGTTAAACAAAGTACGTTTTAAACCTTTATAAAAAAAAAACTAGATAATGAGTGCTAACGAGTTTAAAAGGAAACGTAGTAATTGTGTAAAGTTACTTACAGGTGAGTCGAGTGACACTCTTGATTCTTGACTTCACAGCGTGTCGTTTGTTGTTAACGTTATTGATGGGCTGAAATATATGCTGTTGAGTGACAGAGACTGTAACTGAGCTGTCATCTGCAGTAACTGTACTTTAATGGCCTTAAAACATGAATAAACGGTCGTGTCGAGGCGGCTGTCATCAGTGTCATGTTGTTGATGAGGCTCTAAATGTGTCACAGTCACGCTGAACGTCAAAGCCGCTGACGCCGCCTAGTGGAGCGGAAGTGAATCAGTGTCAGTAGTTTTAATGCATGAAAACAAACTAGAAGTGTGTCGTTGCAGACGGGTTGCATTTTTTAGTTTTATGTATGTTAAATCACGTCTGTGATCTTTTTTAAATGGCCTCGAGCAGCAGATAAACAATGAATCTAACGGATGATCAGTTTCCCAACTGAAGGGGTAAGAGAAAATCAAATGTCCAATGTGTTGAACTGTAGTAGGCACATGCATTTATCACATGGCCGAAAAATAAACACAAATAGTAAAAGGGACAAGAGGTCTAGCAATACTATTTTACTAGTTGTTTATGCTTCAAATATATATTTTTGACGCAAAGTTATCTTTATTATTTAGGTTTAGAGTCAATAATTTATTTCATGTTATGATATTTGCAGACTCGTAAAGCCTATTTTAAAACGACTCATTTTCCAGCTCCTCCTTGTGGACATGAAGTATATCTTACAGAACTGAACCACAAACAGGGATAAAGACTCTTACTGGCTGACTTGGATTGCATGGGGAAATGCTGCATTACTGATTATTTTTGCATTAAGTTCATCCATCAGTGCAAGTTTCACTTAAGAAGTGATGTTTTAAATTAATATATATATTTTTATAAACACTTTTTTAACGTTAAACAATTTTTTTTGCTCACTTTTTGCAAAAGTGAATATTTGAGTGCTTTAATCAGCAGACAGCAGCACAACGGCATTGAGTTGTCTAAATGTTGCAGTGCTCAATAGAATCAAGTGTGCATCTCTGTTCATTATGCAGATGCAAATACTTTATTTTATTTAATTTTAATGGCATTTAAAATAAAAATCCTCATAAATTATTCTCTGTACTTTCTGAAAAGATCTCAGTCCACACTACTTGACTGAAATGTAATGCAGCTTGAAATGCAACTGGATGCTCTTGCTCTGATTCTACTGCCTCTTACGCATGCAGCTTCAGCAAAATAGCAGAATTTAATGTTAATTAGCAACACAACTCAGAATGCTTATTTAACTGCTAATCGACAGTAAGAATTTTGACTGTTTGACCATTTAAAAAGTTGGTAAATTTAAGTGGTTTTAAAGTAATTATGATTTTCAGTTATTCTGTTTTTTTTAAAAAAGGTTGATGTATGGATGAAAAAGTTGCCCACTGCACATTTCAGACAAGATTGCACTGAGAAAACATTGTCACTTAAATTAAGTAAATGCTAACAAAGTGCAATTATTAATTATAATCTAGGCCTATATGTGCTATGTTATTGTGTGTTTGTTTTAAGTTATAGACCAATCATTGCAGACCTAGACTTGACAGACATGTAACGTTGACTTTGAGACTATGTTTTAACATATAGACCTCTTCAAATGATCTCTCATGCTACAGCTCTCATCTAATGTCATCCAGCCACATGAGATGAGAGGAAATAAAACAAAAATAATGTTATTTATTTAATCACTATATGAGTACACCCCGTTTTGAAAATGAATATTTTTATTCATTTTTCAGTGGATATAGGCAATATATTTTGGTGCATTTGAACAAAACAGATTTTAGGTAAAACATGTAAATTTATGCAAAATATTTAAAAAAATGCAAACTACAAAATTTCAACAAAATTTTCATATATTTTTAGTTTTTGTTTATTGTTTCTTTTTTTTTTATTCTATGTAATATTTTTCCTTAATATTAAAATTTGAGCTACTATTTTTGGACCGTTATCGTAGGTTATTTTGTTAGATTAGCTCTATTTGGCTTTAGTACTGACTAATCTAATATATAAACACAAATATAATGTTGTACAGCTTCCTATAGAAAATATTAATTAAAAGAGAGATTTGTGAAGGTGTACTCATATATGCTGAGCACTGTATATACATATAATTTTGCTTCATTTTTTTTTTCAATTGTTTTTCCACAAATTTCAGAACCCTGGTGTCAATTTTCAAAACTCTAGATACAAAACTTTAAATAGTCACTACTTTTAACACAGGCTCTCCAGTGTTCAAAATGTTGCATGTTGCATTCATTTCTTTCGAGAAGTCTTGCATATGCAGCATCATTGGTTCACGTAATCCTTTAATCATACAAATACTACAGGAACACAGGAACTTTAGATCACCCACACACAAGATACACATCATTTCAATAAACTATCATCAACAATCATTCAATATTGTTGTTTAAAATATATGATACAGGTTTCACTATGGTTTCTACATGTGTGGAGGGAATAGTACAGACAGTGGAATCACTCAACTAAAGTTATATTCATTCAATCATAATGTAGGTTTACTGTAAAATAAAACTAAATCGAACAGTAAAGTTAACAAAAGTGTTTCTCACTGCACGTCCCCACATCGAAAGCTGATACTGTATATGGCATCGTATATATGCAAATTACATTTGGAGTTCACATACTGTATATAAAATGTCACATTTGTCAAAAAATTGCAAAAATCCCTCTACTTTTTTTCAACCATATCATGTAAGTGTGTGTGTGTGTGTTTGTGTTCATATAAGGCCAAATTGTAATTATTTACAATTATTTGGCAATTTTTGCAATATTTTGACATGTATAGCATATTTTGTATATGTGAAATCCTTCTATATATCAGATTTCTTTTTTGCATCTGTGTTTCCATCAGTCTGGTGTTGTGGATTTGACCACAGGTTCTCCTCTACATCACAGTGAAGTTTTCATTAGTCAAGAATCTCAGAAAGAACCTTCTGTCAATGCAAAGTCCGGCCTGACGTTGGTCTGCTGTGGTGCTGCGATTGGGTTTTCTTGCATACAGTAATGTCAAATATTTAAAGATTGTCTGTAAAAAGTGGTACCGTGTTGTGGAACTTAGAACCCATACAGTATATATGGAATAAGGATGAAGTCTATAGATGATGTATTGCAGTTGGGTCATCTTTTGTGGTAACTGTCATTTGATCTATCCTGAAATTTTCATCATCTAAACATGTAATATTATACATCAGTTTCCATGCATCAAGAATAATGCAACAGGTATTTATTATTTTGAGCACTTGTATCAGTTAATAGTTACAGCATGTTAATTTAATGAATACTCAAGTGTGAGTAGCATTTTGAAATGGGATCAATTTGCTGTTCAGTTGTGTTATATTGGAAAGGGGATTTTAGTTCAATGAACAAAGTATCTTTGACTTGTGTTTATTGTATCCAAGCATTTGAAAAAAAGAGTTAAGAGTTTTGCAAAAATGTGCAATTTTTGTGCAAAAAACAAATGCCACGTGTACACTATGTACAAAAGTAAACATTATGAGGAATTCTAACAAACTTCTTAATAGAAAAGATAAGTTTATATGCAGCTAAACATGCCTAGTTTATATTTTGTGGCAGATGAAGAAAAGACAGAAAATATGTTTTATATTTTTTGTAACTAAACATGCTTGCAGCTGGGGGGGGGGGTTCTGTCATAGATGAGTGCTTAATAAATCTGAAAATTATAATTTATGTTTGCTAATTCTTATTTTCTTTCAGCTAGTTTTTTAGTGACTTTCATTTTATTTTTTTATTTATTGTGAATTTTTATTATGATTTCAGTCATTCATTTTCTTTTTGACTTAGTCCCTTTACTAACCAGGGGTCGCCACAGCAGAATGAACCGCCAACTTATCCAGCATATGTTTTCCACAGCAGATGCCCTTTCAGCTGTAATCCACCACTGGGAAACATCTATACACACTCACTCACACTCATACACTATGGACAATTTAGCTGATTATGAGCTCCCTCTTGTGGCCAATATGTGTACAAGCATTAATAATGATATAATAGAAAAGGTGAGGTGGCCGCCCGGTTGCAGCAGATAAGATGGCGATTGGTGGTTTTCAGTTGGAGAAATATAACTAGTAAGTTCATTAAAGGATCCGTATCGGCCCAAAACAAAACTAATGTTGTAAAAACTGATCAGAAGTTGTTAATGAACTCAATGGCAAACTAAAATGACATCAGTCCATATGTGAAGTATATGTTGTGTTTGTGTTTTACCTCTGTCTGCTCATTTAGACTTTGAGTTCAGCAATAAAAGCAGCATGTAAACACTTTCAGACCTTCAGAAGAACACATGGATCATGTTGTGACTAGTCTGTTGCTAATAATCTGGCCTAATGTTTGTTAATAGTTTTATGTGTGAATATGCAGTGTTTAGTCTCTCATGAAAACATTGTAAACCATTAAAGATGGTTTATTTATGTCTGTCTTTGCTCTCAGAATAAGGGATGTGTTTGGAGCCTCACACTCATCCAGCAGAAGCATGTGGACAGACATTGACAGTAATGATGGTCATCTGCTGATGGACAGGTGAGGGAAGACCTACTTGTGTTTGTGTTGTTCATGTCTTTCACCATTTTCAAGGATCACTCTTCTAGAATGCAAATGATTTCTAAGTATTTTTTATGCTAAAATTATCTTTATTTTAGCATTAAAAAACCTTTAGAGTTCAAAAATGGCTTTCAATGTATAACCTTATATAAATTTCCTTCTGGCTTATGTTATTTTTTATATATAATTTCATTTTTCTTCTTGTTTTCTTTCTTTTAAACTGTACTTTATTTGTAACCTGCATATTGTCATTTTTTCTGTACTTCATCTAAAGTTTCAAAGTTTGCACAACCTTATATTGTTAATTGTGTTAACAATATAGTTTAACACGGTACAATTTATGTACAATTTTAAATGTAATTTTTTTACACATAAAACAATATGTAACATTTTTCTTAAAATTTGTGTTAAAACAACTGTTAGGCAATGACCAAACCTTGTTCTAATTTACATCTCTAACAGATTCACTATGAAAAAAAATTAGACATGTGGTGGCTGGACATGTGAATACACACTCTTAACCTAGAGGGGGGTCAACAAGTATGGTTAATATAATATATTGTCCCTATATTATATTAATCCTACTTGTTGATCTTTTTTTTTTAAATACATCATAGTTTGACTTATTTTTCTCTTCCTGTAACAGATATGACTGAATCTTTCTCTGTGTCTCAGATGAGGAGGATGTGAAGCTCAGGACGGGTCATCATATCAACACATCAATCTACAGACAAACATCTCATTTGAATAAAGATTTAATGATGAAAGCCTGATCAATGTGTCAATGTTGTGCCCACTGGTGGATGATTTGTGTATCTGCATGAAAACAGCAAGAGGACAGAAAGTGAAGAGTGTGTAATCCTGCAGCTGTAGAGCAGTTTAAGATCAAGCCTCATTAAAAACACCTGAAGCTGCTAATCAATCAAGCTCATCAGCACTGATAGAAATCTCCTGACTCAAATAGTTTTTACTTGACTAAATCAAAAGAGTTAAGTAAAACATGTATAAAGTATGTATTTTCAATCAATTACAGTCTGAAATGAATACATTTTTCTGATTGCACATTTCAAACATATAAGTTTCATGAATGCTGACATTTTTAATTAAAAAGTTTAAGGAAATGTCAGTAAGAGTGGGATATGTTCTATCAAATAAACAAAACCTGGCAACACAACTGTCCAAAGCACATGTTCACAGCACAAGCTCAGGTGATAAAGTGTTATGAGCTCATATTTCACTACTGTTTACTTTAAAATAATCAAATGATGATTTACCCGAGATAAATTCATAAAGACACTTGAAGCATTAAACAGTTTCTCAGGAGGAAAGTCGTGGATACAAATCCTTCAAGTGCAAAAGTTGTTTGATCAAATACAAATCTCTCAGTATTTGCTTCATTAATTAATTTAAGAACCACAGAAAGCTTGTTAGCTCTAGTGTATTTAAAAAAATAAAAATAAATAAAATGATACTAAATATTCAATGAACTAAATCCCGTCCAAACACAAATAATGTTTCTCAGACTCAGTGGTTTGGCTGATTTAAGAGAGTTCTGAGGTCAAATCCAATGATTACTGATTCCAATTGGAGAATCCTTTTGATTTAATTGAGAACACACTATTACAAATGAAGGTCATCAAGAGTGAGGTTTGAACCCGGGTCTCCCAGATTAAATCGTGACACTTTAATAAGCTGAGCTACAGAGTCTAAGGAGAATATGTGTTTTGTAGATTGGCTTTTATTGAGCATTTTGTAACATTTTTGACACAAGATCATCAATACGCACAAATAGTTCAAAGCCCTGTTACACTTTTTAGTTTCAGTAGCTCAACTGACTAAACCTTTGCGCTTTAATCAGGGAGTTTGGTGTTCGAATCCCACTGTTGATGATCTTCATTTGTAATTGATTACTTTGTATCAATTATCTGAGCTAAAACATGATGTGTAATCACATACTCAGTATATCAAAGTACATACTTCGAGGTCATGGGTTCATATCACACTTATGCCAAAATCAGTGCAAAATGTTTTTACTGCTAAAATGCAGAAGATCTCATTGTCACCTTGTCAAAACTTCTCTTCAGCTTGTCCAGCTCAGTGGCTCAATTCACTAAAACATTGCGTTTTAACTTTGAGGTAGTGGGTTCGGATCCTGCTTATGCCAAACTCAGTGCAAAAATGTTTTTTTTACTGATAAAATGCAAAGTATCTCAATGTCACCCTGTCAAAATTCTATTTCATCTTGTCCGGCTCAGTGGCTCACTTGGTTAAAACACTGTGTTTTACTATGGGAGTCATGGGTTCAAACCCTGCTTATGGCACACTCAATAAAAACTTTTCATCAGTAATAAAATAATCACAAATACAGAACATACACAACACACTTTACCTCACAAGCTTCAGTGGCGTAATGGGTAAAGGAATAGACTTGAAAGTCTGATGCAGAAAAGATGTGGGTTCAAATCCCAGCTGTTGCCTTTTTTCAGAATTTGGCTCAAAACACTCTTTAAATTCACCCGGAAAACCCTGTTCACTTGACTAGCTCAGTGGCTCAGTTGATAAAGCATTCGCCTTTAATCTTGGAGTCCTGGGTTCAAATCTCACTATTGCTTGTTGTGGATAAATCCAACAAAGTGTGCCAAACACCACCTCTCAGCGTGTAAGCCAAGATGGCACTACTGGCTGAACACCGTTGGTTGCGGACAAGGTGACAGACGAGAAATAGGTTCGAATCCCACCTAAGAACCTACCTGGGGCGGTAAGACGAATAAGAGGGCAAGTACCTGAGGCTCAAGGATAAAGGAGCACAAAGTGAAACACGGACCGGAATATGAAATGAAACACAGACTCGAGTAAGATGTGAAACACGGACAAGGACAAGGGCGTGATGTGAAACACGGATAAAGGCATGATGTGAAACACGGACCACGGATGAGAATGGTGGACAATCCTGCGGTGGCAACAAACAGAGATGAGTGAAGAAGGTTGGACTGGGACAAAGTGAGAGAGAGGCGGAGAGAAAGAGGAGAGGAGAGCAGCGAAGCAGGAAGAGGAAAAAAAAGCTTTTTTTTTTTTAAATTTCGTTTTTTTTTGGAAAAAATAAAAAAATTCAGTATCACCGTGGTGATTCGAACCCCAGTCTCCTGTGATCAGTTATGCTCTCACACCATGAGCACTGACCACTAGGCCACGAGGATCTCACACTAACAACTGTTCGGTTGTCATATTTAAAGAAGACATGAGCCGTGTAGTTTTAAAAAAAAAAGCTGAAAAGATTTTTATTAAAATTAAATATTAATTAAAATGTAACTCTTAAAAGTTCTTATCTTTTATAGAAGTCAGAATAAACAGAGAATGGTGAAATAAATCATAAATCACACACTATTAAGGGTCAAATTAATTAATTCTGGGTAAAGAAAAAGGCATAATTTAAGTTAGACTATATATATATACACACACATTTAAACATATTTTAAAATACTTACACTTGTTGCTACAAATGCTATTAAAATCATCTCAAAACATTACTTTACAATACTTACTTTAATATTACTTTACAATACAAAATATAATTCAACAATAAGCCAAACGGGCTTATCAGCAGCTCGACGTGAATAATAAATAATAAAATTAGCACGTATTTGTGTGATGAATGATGTATGATTTAATTCGAGCCATGTAACTTTTTACAATTTGATAGATCACATTTTAGTTTGATGTAGAATAGGATGCTTAAATTAATGCTAGATCTGATAGCAACTCAGTGGATGCTTCTGCTTCTGTTTAAAATGAAATTGAGGTTAATTTGGTTTTATATTTGCACATTCAGACTTTCTCTTTAATAATATAATTTCAGAAAAATATTATTTTTAAATTCTACAAAACAAAACAAAACAAAAGAAAAATTCTAACGCTTATTCACTGCCTACATCACACTAAAGCACCAGCAGATAAGAACACAACAGCTTATTGATTCTGCCAAAGCTTTAGGAGAATCTCCATCCTAAATTTACATGAGAATAACAGGCTGCTCATCAAGAGAGCAACATGTAAAGTTAAACAAAGTACGTTTTAAACCTTTATAAAAAAAACTAGATAATGAGTGCTAACGAGTTTAAAAGGAAACGTAGTAATTGTGTAAAGTTACTTACAGGTGAGTCGAGTGACACTCTTGATTCTTGACTTCACAGCGTGTCGTTTGTTGTTAACGTTATTGATGGGCTGAAATATATGCTGTTGAGTGACAGAGACTGTAACTGAGCTGTTATCTGCAGTAACTGTACTTTAATGGCCTTAAAACATGAATAAGCAGTCGTGTCGAGGCGGCTGTCATCAGTGTCATGTTGTTGATGAGGCTCTAAATGTGTCACAGTCACGCTGAACGTCAAAGCCGCTGACGCCGCCTAGTGGAGCGGAAGTGAATCAGTGTCAGCAGTTTTAATGCATGGAAACAAACAAGTGTGTCGTTGCAGACGGGTTGCGTTTTTAGTTTTATATATGTTAAATCACGTCTGTGATCTTTTTTAAATGGCCTCGAGCAGCAGATAACCAATGAATCTAACGGATGATCAGCTTCACAACTGAAGGGGTAGGAGAAAATCAAATGTCCAATGTGTTGAACTGTAGTAGGCACATGCATCTGTCACATGGCCGAAAAATAAACACAAATAGTAAAAGGGACAAGAGGTCTAGCAATACTATTTTACTAGTTGTTTATGCTTCAAATATATATTTTTGACGCAAAGTTATCTTTATTATTTAAGTTTAGAGTCAATAATTTATTTCATGTTATGATATTTGCAGACTCGTAAAGCCTATTTTAAAACGACTTATTTTCCAGCTCCTCCTTGTGGACATGAAGTATATCTTACAGAACTGAACCACAAACAGGGATAAAGACTCTTACTGGCTGACTTGGATTGCATGAGGAAATATTGCATTACTGATTATTTTTGCATTAAGTTCATCCATCAGTGCAAGTTTCACTTAAGAAGTGATGTTTTTAATTAATATATATATTTTTATAAACACTTTTTTAACATTAAACTATTTTTTTGCTCACTTTTTGCAAAAGTGAATATTTGAGTGCTTTAATCAGCAGACAGCAGCACAACGGCATTGAGTTGTCTAAATGTTGCAGTGCTCAATAGAATCAAGTGTGCATCTCTGTTCATTATGCAGATGCAAATATTTTATTTTATTTAATTTTAATGGCATTTAAAATAAAAATCCTCATAAATTGTTCTCTGTACTTTCTGAAAAGATCTCAGTCCACACTACTTGACTGAAATGTAATGCAGCTTGAAATGCAACTGGTTGCTCTTGCTCTGATTCTACTGCCTCTTACGCATGCAGCTTCAGCAAAATAGCAGAATTTAATGTTAATTAGCAGCACAACTCAGAATGCTTATTTAACTGCTAATCGACAGTAAGAATTTTGACTGTTTGACCATTTAAAAAGTTGGTAAATTTAAGTGGTTTTAAAGTAATTATGATTTTCAGTTATTCTTTTTTAAAAAAGGTTGATGCATGGATGAAAAAGTTGCCCACTGCACATTTCAGTCAAGATTGCACTGGGAAAACATTGACACTTAAATTAAGTAAATGCTAACGATCAAAGTGCAATTATTAATTATAATCTAGGCCTATATGTGCTATGTTATTGTGTGTTTGTTTTAAGTTATAGACCGATCATTGCAGACCTAGACTTGACAGGCATGTAACTTTGACTTTGAGACTGTTTTAACATATAGACCTATTCAAATGATCTCTCATGCTACAGCTCTCATCTAATGTCATCCAGCCACATGAGATGAGAGGAAATAAAACAAAAATAATGTTATTTATTAAATCACTATATGAGTAAACCCTGTTTTGAAAATGAATATTTTTATTCATTTTTCAGTGGATATAGGCAATATATTTTGGTGCATTTGAACAAAACAGATTTTAGGTAAAACATGTAAATTTATGCAAAATATTTTAAAAAATGCAAACTACAAAATTTCAACAAAATTTTCATATATTTTTAGTTTTGCTTATTGTTTCTTTTTTTTAATTCTATGTAATATTTTTCCTTAATATTAAAATTTGAGCTACTAGTTTTGGACCGTTATCGTAGGTTATTTTGTTAGATTAGCTCTATTTGGCTTTTGTACTGACTAATTTAATATATTAACACAAATATAATGTTGTACAGCTTCCTATAGAAACTACAATTGAAAAGAGAGATTTGTGAAGGTGTATTCATATATGCTGAGCACTGTATATATATATATATATAATTTTGCTTCATTTTTTTTTTCTATTGTTTTGCCACAAATTTCAGAACCCTGGTGTCAATTTTCAAAACTCTAGATACAAAACTTTAAATAGTCACTACTTTTAACACAGGCTCTCCAGTGTTCAAAATGTTGCATGTTGCATTCATTTCTTTCGAGAAGTCTTGCATTTGCTGCATCATTGGTTCACGTAATCCATTAATCATACAAATACTACAGGAACACAGGAACTTTAGATCACCCACACACAAGATACACATCATTTCAATAAACTATCATTAACAATCATTCAATATTGTTGTTTAAAATATATGATACAGGTTTCACTGTGGTTTATACATGTGTGGAGGGAATAGTACAGACAGTGGAATCACTCAACTAAAGTTATATTCATTCAATCATAATGTTGGTTTACTGTAAAATAAAACTAAATCGAACAGTAAAGTTAACAAAAGTGTTTCTCACTGCACGTCCCCATATCGAAAGCTGATACTGTATATGGCATCGTATATATGCAAATTACATTTGGAGTTCACATACTGTATATAAAATGTCAATTTTAGGATCAATTTGCTGTTCAATTGTGTTATATTGGAAAGGGGATTTTAGTTCAATGAACAAAGTATCTTTGACTTGTGTTTATTGTATCCAAGCATTTGAAAAGAGTTAAGAGTTTTGCAAAAATGTGCAATTTTTGTGCAAAAAACAAATGCTACGTGTACACTATGTATAAAAGTAAACATTATGAGGAATTCTAACAAACTTCTTAATAGAAAAGATAAGTTTATATGCAGCTAAACATGCCTAGTTTATATTTTGTGGCAGATGAAGAAAAGACAGAAAAAATGTTTTATATTTTTTGTAACTAAACGTGCTTGCAGCTGGGGGGGGGGGTGTTCTGTCATAGATGAGTGCTTATTAAATCTGAAAATAATAATTTATGTTTGCTCATTCTTATTTTCTTTCAGCTAGTTTTTAGTGACTCTTGTTAAATTTGTTTCATTTTATTTTTTTTTTTATTGTGAATTTTTATTATGATTTCAGTCATTCATTTTCTTTTCGACTTAGTCCCTTTATTAACCAGGGGTCGCCACAGCAGAATGAACCGCCAACTTATCCAGCATGTTTTCCACAGCGGATGCCCTTTCAGCTGTAACCACTGGGAAACATCCATACACACTCACTCACACTCATACACTATGGACAATTTAGCTGATTATAAGCTCCCTCTTGTGGCCAATATGTGTACAAGCATTAATAATGATATAATAGAAAAGATGAGGTGGCCGCCCGGTTGCAGCAGATAAGATGGCGATTGGTGGTTTTCAGTTGGAGAAATATAACTAGTAAGTTCATTAAAGGATCCGTATCGGCCCACAACATAACTAATGTTGTAAAAACTGATCAGAAGTGGTAATGAACTCAATGGCAAACTAAAATGACATCAGTCTATCTGTGAAGTATATGTTGTGTTTGTGTTTTACGGATGTAAGCATGTATTGCTGTGTAATTCTAATGTAGATCTCCTCTGTCTGCTAATTTAAACTGTGAGTTCAGCAATAAAAGCAGCATGTAAACACTTTCAGACCTTCAGAAGAACACATGGATCATGTTGTGACTAGTCTGTTGCTAACAATCTGGCCTGATGTTTGTTAATAAAGTTAGTTTTATGTGTGAATATGCAGTGTTTCGTCTCTCATGAAAACATTGTAAACCATTAAAGATGGTTTATTTATGTCTGTCTTTGCTCTGCAGAATAAGGGATGTGTTTGGAGCATCACACTCATCCGGCAGAAGCATGTGGACAGACATTGACAGTAATGATGGTCATCTGCTGATGGACAGGTGAGGGAAGACCTACTTGTGTTTGTGTTGTTCATGTCTTTCACCATTTTCAAGGATCACTCTTCTAGAATGCAAGTGATTTCTAAGTATTTTTATGCTAAAATTATCTTTATTTTAGCATTAAAAAACCTTTAGAGTTCAAAAATGGCTTTCAATGTATAACCTTATATAAATTTCCTTCTGGCTGATGTTATTTTTTATATATAATTTCATTTTTTTTCTTGTTTTCTTTCTTTTAAACTGTACTTTATTTGTAACCTGCATATTGTCATTTTTTTCTGTACTTCATGTAAAGTTTCAAAGTTTGCACAACCTTATATTGTTAATTGTGTTAACAATATAGTTTAATACGGTACAATTTATGTACAATTTAAAACTAAAATATTTTTTACACATGAAACAATATGAAACATTTTTCTTAATTTGTGTTAAAACAACTGTTAGGCAATGACCAAACCTTCTAATTTACATCTCTAACAGATTCACTATGAAAAAAATTAGACATGTGGTGGTTGGACATGTGAATACACACTCTTAACCTAGAGAGGAGGGGGGTCAACAAGTAGGGTTAATATAATATATTGTCCCTATATTATATTAATCCTACTTGTTGATCTTTTTTTTAATACAACATAGTTTGACTTATTTTTCTCTTCCTGTAACAGGTTTGACTGAATCTTTCTCTGTGTCTCAGATGAGGAGGATGTGAAGCTCAGGACGGGT
This sequence comes from Danio aesculapii, assembly GCF_903798145.1. Classification (NCBI taxonomy): domain Eukaryota; kingdom Metazoa; phylum Chordata; class Actinopteri; order Cypriniformes; family Danionidae; genus Danio; species Danio aesculapii. Next base: position 42,518,653 of record NC_079438.1, read on the forward strand.
CATCATATCAACACATCAATCTACAGACAAACATCACATTTTAATAAAGATTTAATGATGAAAGCCTGATCAATGTGTCAATGTTGTGCCCACTGGTGGATGATTTGTGTATCTGCATGAAAACAGCAAGAGGACAGAAAGTGAAGAGTGTGTAATCCTGCAGCTGTAGAGCAGTTTAAGATCAAGCCTCATTAAAAACACCTGAAGCTGCTAATCAATCAAGCTCATCAGCACTGATAGAAATCTCTTGACTCAAATAGTTTTTACTTGACTAAAACAAAAGAGTTAAGTAAAACATGTATAAAGTATGTATTTTCAATCAATTACAGTCTGAAATGAATACATTTTTGTGATTGCACATTTCAAACATATAAGTTTCATGAATGCTGACATTTTTAATTAAAAAGTTTAAGGAAATGTCAGCAAGAGTGGGATATGTTCTATCAAATAAACAAAACCTGGCAACACAACTGTCCAAAGCACATGTTCACAGCACAAGCTCAGGTGATAAAGTGTTGTGAGCTCATATTTCACTACTGTTTACTTTAAAATAATCAAATGATGATTTACCCGAGATAAATTCATAAAGACACTTGAAGCATTAAACAGTTTCTCAGGAGGAAAGTCGTGGATTCAAATCCTTCAAGTGCAAAAGTTGTTTGATCAAATACAAATCTCTCAGTATTTGCTTCATTAATTAATTTAAGAACCACAGAAAGCTTGTTAGCTCTAGTGCATTTAAAAAAATAAAAATAAATAAAATGATACTAAATATTCAATGAACTAAATCCCGTCCAAACACAAATAATGTTTCTCAGACTCAGTGGTTTGGCTGATTTAAGAGAGTTCTGAGGTGAAATCCAATGATTACTGATTCCAATTCGAGAATCCTTTTGATTTAATTGAGAACACACTATTACAAATGAAGGTCATCAAGAGTGAGGTTTGAACCCGGGTCTCCCAGATTAAATCAAGACACTTTAATAAGCTGAGCTACAGAGTCTAAAGAGAACATGTGTTTTGTAGATTGGCTTTTATTGAGCATTTTGTAACATTTTTTACAGAAGATCATCAATATGCACAAATAGTTCAAAGCCCTGTTACACTTTTTAGTTTCAGTAGCTCAACTGACTAAACCTTTGCGCTTTAATCAGGGAGTCCAGTGTTCGAATCCCACTGTTGATGATCTTCATTTGTAATTGATTACTTTGTATCAATTATCTGAGCTAAAACATGATGTGTGATCACATACTCAGTATATCAAAGTACATACTTTGAGGTCATGGGTTCATATCACCCTTATGCCAAAATCAATGCAAAATGTTTTTTAGTGATAAAATGCAAAAGATATCAATGTCACTTTGTCAAATGCCCTCTTCTGCTTGTCCAGCTCAGTGGCATAATTGATTAAAACGCTATGTTTTAACTGTGAGGTCATGGGTTCAAATCCTGATTATGCCAAAATTAAGACAAAATGTTTTTTAGCAATAAAATGCAAAACATCTCAATATCACCCTGTCAAATCCTCTCTTCATCTGTCTGGCTCAGTGGCTCAATTAATTAAAACTTTGCATTTAACTTTAAAGGTCATGGGTTCAAATCCTGCCTAAGCCGAAATCAATACAAATATGTTTTTTACTGATAAAATGCAGATCTCATTGTCACCTTGTCAAAGCTTCTCTTCAGCTTGTCCAGCTCCGTGGCTCAATTAACTATAACTTTGCGTTTTAACTTTGAGGATGTGGGTTCGTATCCTGCTTATAACAAACTCAATGCACAATGTTGTTTTTTGCGATAAAATGCAAAAGATCACAATGTCAATCAGTCAAAATCCATCTTGAACTTGTTCAGCTCAGTGGCTCAATTTGTTAAAACATTGCGTTTTAACTTTGAGGTAGTGGGTTCAAATCCTGCTTATGCCAAACTCAGTGAAAAAATGTTTTTTTTACTGATAAAATGCAAAGTATCTCAATGTCACCCTGTCAAAATTCCATTTCATCTTGTCCGGCTCAGTGGCTCACTTGGCTAAAACACTGTGTTTTACTATGGGAGTCATGAGTTCAAACCCTGCTTATGGCACACTCAATGAAAACTTTTCATCAGTAATAGAATAATCACAAATACAGAACATACACAACACACTTTACCTCACATGCTTCAGTGGCGTAATGGGTAAAGGATTAGACTTGAGAGTCTGATGCAGAAAAGATGTGGGTTCAAATCCCAGCTGTTGCCTTTTTTTCAGAATTTGGCTCAAAACACTCTTTAAATTCACCCGGAAAACCCTGTTCACTTGACTAACTCAGTGGCTCAGTTGATAAAGCATTAGCCTTTAATCTTGGAGTCCTGGGTTCAAATCTCATTATTGCTTGTTGTGGATAAATCCAACAAAGTGTGCCAAACACCACCTCTCAGCGTGTAAGCCAAGATGGCACTACTGGCTAAACACCGTTGGTTGCGGACAAGGTGACAGACGAGAAATAGGTTCGAATCCCACCTAAGAACCTACCTGGGGCGGTAAGACGAATAAGAGGGCAAGTACCTGAGGCTCAAGGACAAAGGAGCACAAAGTGAAACACGGACCGGAATATGAAATGAAACACGGACTCGAGTAAGATGTGAAACACGGACAAGGACAAGGGCATGATGTGAAACACGGACCTAACACGGATGAGAATGGTGGACAATCCTGGGGCAGTAAAACAGAGATGAGTGAAGAAGGTTGGACTGGGACAAGGAAGGAAGGAAGGAGGGAGAGAGAAAGGCGGAAGAGAGAGAGAGAGGTGGAGAGAAAGAGGAGAGCAGCGGAGCAGGAAGAGGAAAAAAAAGTTTTTTTTTTTTTAAATTTCGTTTTTTTTTGGAAAAAATAAAAAAATTCAGTATCACCGTGGTGATTCGAACCCCAGTCTCCTGTGATCAGTTATGCTCTCTCACCATGAGCACTGACCACTAGGCCACGAGGATCTCACACTAACAACTGTTCGGTTGTCATATTTAAAGAAGACATGAGCCGTGCATTTTTTAAAAAAAAAAAAATTAAAAAGATTTTTATTAAAATTAAATATTAATTAAAATGTAACTTAAAAGTTCTTATCTTTTATAGAAGTCAGAATAAACAGAGAATGGTGAAATAAATCATAAATCACACACTATAAAGGGTCAAATTAATTAATTCTGGGTAAAGAAAAAGGCATAATTTAAGTTAGACTATATATATACACACATTTAAATATATTTTAAAATACTTACACTTGTTGCTACAAATGCTATTAAAATCATCTCAAAACATTACTTTACAATACTTACTTTAATATTACTTTACAATACAAAATATAATTCAACAATAAATGAAACTGGCTTATCAGCAGCTCGACGTGAATAATAAATAATAAAATAAGCACGTATTTGCGCTTCCCATTTTAGTTTGATGGAGAATAGGATGCTTAAATTAATGCTAGATCTGATAGCAACTCAGTGGATGCTTCTGCTTCTGTTTAAAATGAAATTGAGGTTAAGTTGGTTTTATATTTGCACATTCAGACTTTCTCTTTAATAATATAATTTCAGAAAAATATTATTTTCAAATTCTACAAAACCTGCCATTTGTCAGGTTGGTAACTTAAATAAATAAATAATAAATTTAAATTGTTAATAGTTTTTTTTTATTTATTAATATCCAGCAGAAAACTGGAGCACTGGTCCTGTTGACAGCCACCTATTCAGCATTACATTAGTTAAGTTAAGTTTTATTTAACCAACCAGTGAAATCTGATAGTAAAGACATAGCAACAATTTGTTATATATTTCCTGGTTTCTTAACAAAAATATAACCTACACAAAAATATAACTAGATATTTTTACATATTAACATTACATTATCAATAGCTGGCAGTATTTTTAACATTTAAAATAAAGATTTAATAAACATGCATGTATAATTGCTGATGTTACAACAGGTAACTGGGTGTCTAACATCACAAAGCTCATAAATGTGTCGTGAAGAAGCAGAAGCATCAGATTTATACATCTTTTAACAAAAAGATAAGTTTATTCACTGCCTACATCACACTAAAGCACCAGCAGATAACAACACAACCGCTTATTGATTCTACCAAAGCTTTAGGAGAATCTCCATCCTAAATTCACATGAGAATAACAGGCTGCTCATCAAGAGAGCAACATGTAAAGTTAAACAAAGTACGTTTTAAACCTTTATAAAAAAACTAGATAATGAGTGCTAACGAGTTTAAAAGGAAACGTAGTAATTGTGTAAAGTTACTTACAGGTGAGTCGAGTGACACTCTTGATTCTTGACTTCACAGCGTGTCGTTTGTTGTTAACGTTATTGATGGGCTGAAATATATGCTGTTGAGTGACAGAGACTGTAACTGAGCTGTTATCTGCAGTAACTGTACTTTAATGGCCTTAAAACATGAATAAGCAGTCGTGTCGAGGCGGCTGTCATCAGTGTCATGTTGTTGATGAGGCTCTAAAGGTGTCACAGTCACGCTGAACGTCAAAGCCGCTGACGCCGCCTAGTGGAGCGGAAGTGAATCAGTGTCAGTAGTTTTAATGCATGAAAACAAACTAGAAGTGTGTCGTTGCAGACGGGTTGCATTTTTTAGTTTTATATATGTTAAATCACGTCTGTGATCTTTTTTAAATGGCCTCGAGCAGCAGATAAACATGGATTCTAACGGATGATCAGCTTCCCAACTGAAGGGGTAGGAGAAAATCAAATGTCCAATGTGTTGAACTGTAGTAGGCACATGCATTTATCACATGGCCAAAAAATAAACACAAATAGCAAAAGGGACAAGAGGTCTAGCAATACTATTTTACTAGTTGTTTATGCTTCAAAGATATATTTTTGACACAAAGTTATCTTACTATTTAAGTTCAATATGAATAATTTAATTCATGTTATGATATTTGCAGACTCGTAAAGCCTTTTTTAAAACGACTCATTTTCCAGCTCCTCCTTGTGGACATGAAGTATATCTTACAGAACTGAACCACAAACAGGGATAAAGACTCTTACTGGCTGACTTGGACTGCATGGGGAAATGTTGCATTACTGATTATTTTTGCATTAAGTTCATCCATCAGTGCAAGTTTCACTTAAGAAGGGATGTTTTAAATTAATATATATTTTTTTATAAACTCATTATTCAACATTAAACAATTTTTTGCTCACTTTTTGCAAAAGTGAATATTTGAGTGCTTTAATCAGCAGACAGCAGCACAACGGCATTGAGTTGTCTAAATGTTGCAGTGCTCAATGGAATCAAGTGTGCATCTCTGTTCATTATGCAGATGCAAATATTTTATTTTATTTAATTTTAATGGCATTTAAAATAAAAATCCTCATAAATTGTTCTCTGTACTTTCTGAAAAGATCTCAGTCCACACTACTTGACTGAAATGTAATGCAGCTTGAAATGCAACTGGATGCTCTTGCTCTGATTCTACTGCCTCTTACGCATGCAGCTTCAGCAAAATAGCAGAATTTAATGTTAATTAGCAACACAACTCAGAATGCTTATTTAACTGCTAATCGACAGTAAGAATTTTGACTGTTTGACCATTTAAAAAGTTGGTAAATTTAAGTGGTTTTAAAGTTATTATGATTTTCAGTTATTCTGTTTTTTTTTTAAAAAGGTTGATGCATGGATGAAAAAGTTGCCCACTGCACATTTCAGACAAGATTGCTCTGAGAAAACATTGTCACTTAAATTAAGTAAATGCTAACGATCAAAGTGCAATTATTAATTATAATCTAGGCCTATATGTGCTATGTTATTGTGTGTTTGTTTTAAGTTATAGACTGATCATTGCAGACCTAGACTTGACAGGCATGTAACTTTGACTTTGAGACTGTTTTAACATATAGGCCTATTCAAATGATCTCTCATGCTACAGCTCTCATCTAATGTCATCCAGCCACATGAGATGAGAGGAAATAAAACAAAAATAATGTTATTTATTTAATCACTATATGAGTACACCCCATTTTGAAAATGAATATTTTTATCCATTTTTCAGTGGATATAGGCAATATATTTTGGTGCATTTGAACAAAACAGATTTTAGGTAAAACATGTAAATTTATGCAAAATATTAAAAAAAATACAAACTACAAAATTTCAACAAACTTTTCATATATTTTTAGTTTTTGCTTATTGTTTTTTTTTTTAATTCTATGTAATATTTTTCCTTAATATCAAAATTTGAGCTACTAGTTTTGGACCGTTATCGTAGGTTATTTTGTTAGATTAGCTCTATTTGGCTTTAGTACTGACTAATCTAATATATTAACACAAATATAATGTTGTACAGCTTCCTATAGAAAATACAATTGAAAAGAGAGATTTGTGAAGGTGTATTCATATATGCTGAGCACTGTATATACATATAATTTTGCTTCATTTTTTTTTCAATTGTTTTGCCACAAATTTCAGAACCCTTGTGTCAATTTTCAAAACTCTGAATACAAAACTTTAAATAGTCACTACTTTTAACACAGGCTCTCCAGTGTTCAAAATGTTGCATTCATTTCTTTCGAGAAGTCTTGCATTTGCTGCATCATTGATTCACGTAATCCATTAATCATACAAATACTACAGGAACACAGGAACTTTAGATCACCCACACACAAGATACACATCATTTCAATAAACTATCATCAACAATCATTCAATATTGTTGTTTAAAATATATGATACAGGTTTCACTGTGGTTTCTACATGTGTGGAGGGAATAGTACAGACAGTGGAATCACTCAACTAAAGTTATATTCATTCAATCATAATGTGGGTTTACTGTAAAATAAAACTAAATCGAACAGTAAAGTTAACAAAAGTGTTTCTCACTGCACGTCCCCACATCGAAAGCTGATACTGTATATGGCATCGTATATATGCAAATTACATTTGGATTTCACATACTGTATATAAAATGTCACATTTGTCAAAAAATTGCAAAAATCCCTCTACTTTTTTTCAACCATATCATGTAAGTGTGTGTGTGTGTGTGTGTGTGTGTGTTTGTGTTCATATAAGGCCAAATTGTAATTATTTACAATTATTTGGCAATTTTTGCAATATTTTGACATGTGTAGCAAATTTTGTATATGTGAAATCCTTATGAACTAGTATGTCATTTACATATACATATTTCTATATATCAGATTTATTTTTTGCATCTGTGTTTCCATCAGTCTGGTGTTGTGGATTTGACCACAGGTTCTCCTCTACATCACAGTGAAGTTGTCATTAGTCAAGAATCTCAGAAAGAACCTTCTGTCAATGCAAATTCAGGCCTGACGTTGGTCTGCTGTGGTGCTGCGATTGGGCTTTCTTGCATACAGTAATGTCAAATATTTAAATATTGTCTGTAAAAAGTGGTACCGTGTTGTGGAACTTAGAACCCATACAGTATATATGGAATAAGGATGAAGTCTATAGATGATGTATTGCAGTTGGGTCATCTTTTGTGGTAACTGTCATTTGATCTATCCTGAAATTTTCATTATCTAAACATGTAATATTATACATCAGTTTCCATGCATCAAGAATAATGCAACAGGTATTTATTATTTTGAGCACTTGTATCAGTTAATAGTTACAGCATGTTAATTTAATGAATACTCAAGTGTGAGTAGCATTTTGAAATGGGATCAATTTGCTGTTCAATTGTGTTATATTGGAAAGGGGATTTTAGTTCAATGAACAAAGTATCTTTGACTTGTGTTTATTGTATACAAGCATTTGAAAAAAAAGAGTTAAGAGTTTTGCAAAAATGTGCAATTTTTGTGCAAAAAACAAATGCCACGTGTACACTATGTACAAAAGTAAACATTAAGAGGAATTCTAACAAACCTCTTAATAGAAAAGATAAGTTTATATGCAGCTAAACATGCCTAGTTTATATTTTGTGGCAGATGAAGAAAAGACAGAAAATATGTTTTATATTTTTTGTAACTAAACGTGCTTGCAGCTGGGGGGGGGGTTTCTGTCATAGATGAGTGCTTATTAAATCTGAAAATAATAATATATGTTTGCTCATTCTTATTTTCTTTCAGATAGTTTTTAGTGACTCTTAGTGGTTCATTTTATTTTTTTATTTATTGTGAATTTTTATTATGATTTCAGTCATTCATTTTCTTTTCGACTTAGTCCCTTTACTAACCAGGGGTCGCCACAGCAGAATGAACCACCAACTTATCCAGCATATGTTTTCCACAGCGGATGCCCTTTCAGCTGTAACCCACCACTGGGAAACATCCATACACACTCACTCACACTCATACACTATGGACAATTTAGCTGATTAGAGGCTCCCTCTTGTGGCCAATATGTGTATAAGCATTAATAATGATATAATAGAAAAGGTGAGGTGGCCGCCCGGTTGTAGCAGATAAGATGGCGATTGGTGGTTTTCAGTTGGAGAAATATAACTAGTAAGTTCATTAAAGGATCCGTATCGGCCCACAACATAACTAATGTTGTAAAAACTGATCAGAAGTGGTAATGAACTCAATGGCAAACTAAAATGACATCAGTCTATCTGTGAAGTATATGTTGTGTTTGTGTTTTACGGATGTAAGCATGTATTGCTGTGTAATTCTAATGTAGATCTCCTCTGTCTGCTAATTTAAACTGTGAGTTCAGCAATAAAAGCAGCATGTAAACACTTTCAGACCTTCAGAAGAACACATGGATCATGTTGTGACTAGTCTGTTGCTAACAATCTGGCCTGATGTTTGTTAATAAAGTTAGTTTTATGTGTGAATATGCAGTGTTTCGTCTCTCATGAAAACATTGTAAACCATTAAAGATGGTTTATTTATGTCTGTCTTTGCTCTGCAGAATAAGGGATGTGTTTGGAGCATCACACTCATCCGGCAGAAGCATGTGGACAGACATTGACAGTAATGATGGTCATCTGCTGATGGACAGGTGAGGGAAGACCTACTTGTGTTTGTGTTGTTCATGTCTTTTACCATTTTCAAGGATCACTCTGCTAGAATGCAAGTGATTTCTAAGTATTTTTATGCTAAAATTATCTTTATTTTAGCATTAAAAAAACCTTTAGAGTTCAAAAATGGCTTTCAATGTATAACCTTATATACATTTCCTTCTGGCTTATGTCATTTTTTATATATAATTTCATTTTTCTTCTTGTTTTCTTTCTTTTAAACTGTACTTTATTTGTAACCTGCATATTGTAATTTTTTTTCTGTACTTCATCTAAAGTTTCAAAGTTTGCACAACCTTATATTGTTAATTGTGTTAACAATATAGTTTAACACGGTACAATTTATGTACAATTTTAAATGAAAATTTTTTTTTTACACATGAAACAATATGTAACATTTTTCTTAATTTGTGTTAAAACTGTTAGGCAATGACCAAACCTTCTTCTAATTTCCATCTCTAACAGATTCACTATGAAAAAAAATAGACATGTGGTGGTTGGACATGTGAATACAAACTCTTAACCTAGAGGGGGGGGGGGGGGTCAACAAGTAGGGTTAATATAATATATTGTCCCTATATTATATTAATCCTACTTGTTGATCTTTTTTTTTTTAAATACATCATAGTTTGACTTATTTTTCTCTTCCTGTAACAGATATGACTGAATCTTTCTCTGTGTCTCAGATGAGGAGGATGTGAAGCTCAGGACGGGTCATCATATCAACACATCAATCTACAGACAAACATCACATTTGAATAAAGATTTAATGATGAAAGCCTGATCAATGTGTCAATGTTGTGCCCACTGGTGGATGATTTGTGTATCTGCATGAAAACAGCAAGAGGACAGAAAGTGAAGAGTGTGTAATCCTGCAGCTGTAGAGCAGTTTAAGATCAAGCCTCATTAAAAACACCTGAAGCTGCTAATCAATCAAGCTCATCAGCACTGATAGAAATCTCCTGACTCAAATAGTTTTTACTTGACTAAAACAAAAGAGTTAAGTAAAACATGTATAAAGTATGTATTTTCAATCAATTACAGTCTGAAATGAATACATTTTTCTGATTGCACATTTCAAACATATAAGTTTCATGAATGCTGACATTTTTAATTAAAAAGTTTAAGGAAATGTCAGCAAGAGTGGGATATGTTCTATCAAATAAACAAAACCTGGCAACACAACTGTCCAAAGCACATGTTCACAGCACAAGCTCAGGTGATAAAGTGTTGTGAGCTCATATTTCACTACTGTTTACTTTAAAATAATCAAATGATGATTTACCCGAGATAAATTCATAAAGACACTTGAAGCATTAAACAGTTTCTCAGGAGGAAAGTCGTGGATTCAAATCCTTTTAGTGCAAAAGTTGTTTGATCAAATACAAATCTCTCAATATTTGCTTTATTAATTAATTTAAGAACCACAGAAAGCTTGTTAGCTCTAGTGCATTTAAAAAAATAAAAATAAAATAAAATGATACTAAATATTCAATGAACTAAATCCCGTCCAAACACAAATAATGTTTCTCAGACTCAGTGGTTTGGCTGATTTAAGAGAGTTCTGAGGTGAAATCCAATGATTACTGATTCCAATTCGAGAATCCTTTTGATTTAATTGAGAACACACTATTACAAATGAAGGTCATCAAGAGTGAGGTTTGAACCCGGGTCTCCCAGATTAAATCAAGACATTTTAATAAGCTGAGCTACAGAGTCTAAGGAGAACATGTGTTTTGTAGATTGGCTTTTATTGAGCCTTTTGTTACATATTTTACACAAGATCATCAATATGCACAAATAGTTCAAAGCCCTGTTACACTTTTTGGTTTCAGTAGCTCAACTGACTAAACCTTTGTGCTTTAATCAGGGAGTCTGGTGTTCGAATCCCACTGTTGATGATCTTCATTTGTAATTGATTACTTTGTATCAATTATCTGAGCTAAAACATGATGTGTGATCACATACTCAGTATATCAAAGTACATACTTTGAGGTCATGGGTTCATATCACCCTTATGCCAAAATCAATGCAAAATGTTTTTTAGTGATAAAATGCAAAAGATATCAATGTCACTGTGTCAAATGCCCTCTTCAGCTTGTCCAGCTCAGTGGCATAATTGATTAAAACGCTATGCTTTAACTGTGAGGTCATGGGTTCAAATCCTGATTATGCCAAAATTAAGACAAAATGTTTTTTAGCAATAAAATGCAAAACATCTCAATATCACCCTGTCAAATCCTCTCTTCATCTGTCTGGCTCAGTGGCTCAATTAATTAATACTTTGCATTTAACTTTAAAGGTCATGGGTTCAAATCCTGCCTAAGCCAAAATCAATACAAATACGTTTTTTACTGATAAAATGCAGATCTCATTGTCACCTTGTCAAAGCTTCTCTTCAGCTTGTCCAGCTCCGTGGCTCAATTAACTATAACTTTGCGTTTTAACTTTGAGGATGTGGATTCGTATCCTGCTTATAACAAACTCAATGCACAATGTTGTTTTTTGCGATAAAATGCAAAAGATCACAATGTCTCCCAGTCAAAATCCATCTTGAACTTGTCCAGCTCCGTGGCTCAATTCACTAAAACATTGCGTTTTAACTTTGAGGTAGTGGGTTCAAATCCTGCTTATGCCAAACTCAGTGCAAAAATGTTGTCATCTTGTCCGGCTCAGTGGCTCACTTGGTTAAAACACTGTGTTTTACTATGGGAGTCATGAGTTCAAACCCTGCTTATGGCACACTCAATGAAAACTTTTCATCAGTAATAGAATAATCACAAATACAGAACATACACAACACACTTTACCTCACAAGCTTCAGTGGCGTAAAGGGTAAAGAATTAGACTTGAGAGTCTGATGCAGAGAAGGTGTGGGTTCAAATCTCAGCTGTTGCCTTTTTTTCAGAATTTGGCTCAAAACACTCTTTAAATTCACCCGGAAAACCCTATTCACTTGACTAACTCAGTGGCTCAGTTGATAAAGCATTCGCCTTTAATCTTGGAGTCCTGGGTTCAAATCTCATTATTGCTTGTTGTGGAAAATTCCAACAAAGTGTGCCAAACACCACCTCTCAGCGTGTAAGCCAAGATGGCACTACTGGCTGAACACCGTTGGTTGCGGACAAGGTGACAGATGAGATATGGGTTCGAATCTCACCTAAGAACCTACCTGGGGCGGTAAGACGAATAAGAGGGCAAGTACCTGAGGCTCAAGGATAAAGGCGCACAATGTGAAACACGTACCGGAATATGAAATGAAACACGGACTCGAGTAAGATGTGAAACACGGACAAGGACAAGGGCGTGATGCGAAACACGGACCTAACACGGATGAGAATGGTGGACAATCCTGGGATGAGTGAAGAAGGTTGGACTGGGACAAGGAAGGAAGGAAGGAGGGAGAGAGAAAGGCGGGAGAGAGAAAGGCGGAAGAGAGAGAGAGAGAGAGAGAGGTGGAGAGAAAGAGGAGAGCAGCGGAGCAGGAAGAGGAAAAAAAAGTTTTTTTTTTTTTTAAATTTCGTTTTTTTTTGGAAAAAATAAAAAAATTCAGTATCACCGTGGTGATTCGAACCCCAGTCTCCTGTGATCAGTTATGCTCTCTCACCATGAGCACTGACCACTAGGCCACGAGGATCTCACACTAACAACTGTTCGGTTGTCATATTTAAAGAAGACATGAGCCGTGTATTTTTAAAAAAAAAACTAAAAAGATTTTTATTAAAATTAAATATTAATTAAAATGTAACTCTTAAAAGTTCTTATCTTTTATAGAAGTCAGAATAAACAGAGAATGGTGAAATAAATCATAAATCACACACTATAAAGGGTCAAATTAATTATTTCTGGGTAAAGAAAAAGGCATAATTTAAGCTAGACTATATATATACACACATATTTAAACGTATTTTAAAATACTTACACTTGTTGCTACAAATGCTATTAAAATCATCTCAAAACATTACTTTACAATACTTACTTTAATATTACTTTACAATACAAAATATAATTCAACAATAAATGAAACTGGCTTATCAGCAGCTCGACGTGAATAATAAATAATAAAATAAGCACGTATTTGCGCTTCCCATTTTAGTTTGATGGAGAATAGGATGCTTAAATTAATGCTAGATCTGATAGCAACTCAGTGGATGCTTCTGCTTCTGTTTAAAATGAAATTGAGGTTAAGTTGGTTTTATATTTGCACATTCAGACTTTCTCTTTAATAATATAATTTCAGAAAAATATTATTTTCAAATTCTACAAAATCTGCCATTTGTCAGGTTGGTAACTTAAATAAATAAATAATAAATTTAAATTGTTAATAGTTTTTTTTTATTTATTAATATCCAGCAGAAAACTGGAGCACTGGTCCTGTTGACAGCCACCTATTCAGCATTACATTAGTTAAGTTAAGTTTTATTTAACCAACCAGTGAAATCTGATAGTAAAGACATAGCAACAATTTGTTATATATTTCCTGGTTTCTTAACAAAAATATAACCTACACATAAATATAACTAGATATTTTTACATATTAACATTACATTATCAATAGCTGGCAGTATTTTTAACATTTAAAATAAAGATTTAATAAACATGCATGTATAATTGCTGATGTTACAACAGGTAACTGGGTGTCTAACATCACAAAGCTCATAAATGTGTCGTGAAGAAGCAGAAGCATCAGATTTATACATCTTTTAACAAAAAGATAAGTTTATTCACTGCCTACATCACACTAAAGCACCAGCAGATAACAACACAACCGCTTATTGATTCTACCAAAGCTTTAGGAGAATCTCCATCCTAAATTCACATGAGAATAACAGGCTGCTCATCAAGAGAGCAACATGTAAAGTTAAACAAAGTACGTTTTAAACCTTTATAAAAAAACTAGATAATGAGTGCTAACGAGTTTAAAAGGAAACGTAGTAATTGTGTAAAGTTACTTACAGGTGAGTCGAGTGACACTCTTGATTCTTGACTTCACAGCGTGTCGTTTGTTGTTAACGTTATTGATGGGCTGAAATATATGCTGTTGAGTGACAGAGACTGTAACTGAGCTGTTATCTGCAGTAACTGTACTTTAATGGCCTTAAAACATGAATAAACGGTCGTGTCGAGGCGGCTGTCATCAGTGTCATGTTGTTGATGAGGCTCTAAAGGTGTCACAGTCACGCTGAACGTCAAAGCCGCTGACGCCGCCTAGTGGAGCGGAAGTGAATCAGTGTCAGTAGTTTTAATGCATGAAAACAAACTAGAAGTGTGTCGTTGCAGACGGGTTGCATTTTTTAGTTTTATATATGTTAAATCACGTCTGTGATCTTTTTTAAATGGCCTCGAGCAGCAGATAAACAATGAATCTAACGGATGATCAGCTTCACAACTGAAGGGGTAGGAGAAAATCAAATGTCCAATGTGTTGAACTGTAGTAGGCACATGCATTTATCACATGGCCGAAAAATAAACACAAATAGCAAAAGGGACAAGAGGTCTAGCAATACTATTTTACTAGTTGTTTATGCTTCAAAGATATATTTTTGACGCAAAGTTATCTTTATTATTTAAGTTTAGAGTCAATAATTTATTTCATGTTATGATATTTGCAGACTCGTAAAGCCTTTTTTAAAACGACTCATTTTCCAGCTCCTCCTTGTGGACATGAAGTATATCTTACAGAACTGAACCACAAACAGGGATAAAGACTCTTACTGGCTGACTTGGACTGCATGGGGAAATGTTGCATTACTGATTATTTTTGCATTAAGTTCATCCATCAGTGCAAGTTTCACTTAAGAAGGGATGTTTTAAATTAATATATATATTTTTATAAACTCATTATTCAACATTAAACAATTTTTTGCTCACTTTTTGCAAAAGTTAATATTTGAGTGCTTTAATCAGCAGACAGCAGCACAACGGCATTGAGTTGTCTAAATGTTGCAGTGCTCAATGGAATCAAGTGTGCATCTCTGTTCATTATGCAGATGCAAATATTTTATTTTATTTAATTTTAATGGCATTTAAAATAAAAATCCTCATAAATTGTTCTCTGTACTTTCTGAAAAGATCTCAGTCCACACTACTTGACTGAAATGTAATGCAGCTTGAAATGCAACTGGTTGCTCTTGCTCTGATTCTACTGCCTCTTACGCATGCAGCTTCAGCAAAATAGCAGAATTTAATGTTAATTAGCAACACAACTCAGAATGCTTATTTAACTGCTAATCGACAGTAAGAATTTTGACTGTTTGACCATTTAAAAAGTTGGTAAATTTAAGTGGTTTTAAAGTTATTATGATTTTCAGTTATTCTGTTTTTTTTTTAAAAAGGTTGATGCATGGATGATAAAGTTGCTCACTGCACATTTCAGACAAGATTGCTCTGAGAAAACATTGTCACTTAAATTAAGTAAATGCTAACGATCAAAGTGCGATTTTTAATTATAATCTAGGCCTATATGTGCTATGTTATTGTGTGTTTGTTTTAAGTTATAGACTGATCATTGCAGACCTAAACTTGACAGACATGTAACTTTGACTTTGAGACTGTTTTAACATATAGGCCTATTCAAATGATCTCTCATGCTACAGCTCTCATCTAATGTCATCCAGCCACATGAGATGAGAGGAAATAAAACAAAAATAATGTTATTTATTTAATCACTATATGAGTACACCCCATTTTGAAAATGAATATTTTTATCCATTTTTCAGTGGATATAGGCAATATATTTTGGTGCATTTGAACAAAACAGATTTTAGGTAAAACATGTAAATTTATGCAAAATATTTAAAAAAATACAAACTACAAAATTTCAACAAAATTTTCATATATTTTTAGTTTTTGCTTATTGTTTTTTTTTTAATTCTATGTAATATTTTTCCTTAATATCAAAATTTGAGCTACTAGTTTTGGACCGTTATCGTAGGTTATTTTGTTAGATTAGCTCTATTTGGCTTTAGTACTGACTAATCTAATATATTAACACAAATATAATGTTGTACAGCTTCCTATAGAAAATACAATTGAAAAGAGAGATTTGTGAAGGTGTATTCATATATGCTGAGCACTGTATATACATATAATTTTGCTTCATTTTTTTTTCTATTGTTTTGCCACAAATTTCAGAACCCTTGTGTCAATTTTCAAAACTCTGAATACAAAACTTTAAATAGTCACTACTTTTAACACAGGCTCTCCAGTGTTCAAAATGTTGCATTCATTTCTTTCGAGAAGTCTTGCATTTGCTGCATCATTGGTTCACGTAATCCATTAATCATACAAATACTACAGGAACACAGGAACTTTAGATCACCCACACACAAGATACACATCATTTCAATAAACTATCATCAACAATTATTCAATATTGTTGTTTAAAATATATGATACAGGTTTCACTATGGTTTCTACATGTGTGGAGGGAATAGTACAGACAGTGGAATCACTCAACTAAAGTTATATTCATTCAATCATAATGTGGGTTTACTGTAAAATAAAACTAAATCGAACAGTAAAGTTAACAAAAGTGTTTCTCACTGCACGTCCCCACATCGAAAGCTGATACTGTATATGGCATCGTATATATGCAAATTACATTTGGATTTCACATACTGTATATAAAATGTCACATTTGTCAAAAAATTGCAAAAATCCCTCTACTTTTTTTCAACCATATCATGTAAGTGTGTGTGTGTGTGTGTGTGTGTGTGTGTGTGTGTGTTTGTGTTCATATAAGGCCAAATTGTAATTATTTACAATTATTTGGCAATTTTTGCAATATTTTGACATGTGTAGCAAATTTTGTATATGTGAAATCCTTATGAACTAGTATGTCAATTACATATACATATTTCTATATATCAGATTTATTTTTTGCATCTGTGTTTCCATCAGTCTGGTGTTGTGGATTTGACCACAGGTTCTCCTCTACATCACAGTGAAGTTGTCATTAGTCAAGAATCTCAGAAAGAACCTTCTGTCAATGCAAATTCAGGCCTGACGTTGGTCTGCTG
Organism: Danio aesculapii; assembly: GCF_903798145.1. Classification (NCBI taxonomy): domain Eukaryota; kingdom Metazoa; phylum Chordata; class Actinopteri; order Cypriniformes; family Danionidae; genus Danio; species Danio aesculapii. Next base: position 42,535,653 of record NC_079438.1, read on the forward strand.
TGGTGCTGCGATTGGGCTTTCTTGCATACAGTAATGTCAAATATTTAAATATTGTCTGTAAAAAGTGGTACCGTGTTGTGGAACTTAGAACCCATACAGTATATATGGAATAAGGATGAAGTCTATAGATGATGTATTGCAGTTGGGTCATCTTTTGTGGTAACTGTCATTTGATCTATCCTGAAATTTTCATCATCTAAACATGTAATATTATACATCAGTTTCCATGCGTCAAGAATAATGCAACAGGTATTTATTATTTTGAGCACTTGTATCAGTTAATAGTTACAGCATGTTAATTTAATGAATACTCAAGTGTGAGTAGCATTTTGAAATGGGATCAATTTGCTGTTCAATTGTGTTATATTGGAAAGGGGATTTTAGTTCAATGAACAAAGTATCTTTGACTTGTGTTTATTGTATCCAAGCATTTGAAAAAAGAGTTAAGAGTTTTGCAAAAATGTGCAATTTTTGTGCAAAAAACAAATGCTACGTGTACACTATGTACAAAAGTAAACATTATGAGGAATTCTAACAAACTTCTTAATAGAAAAGATAAGTTTATATGCAGCTAAACATGCCTAGTTTATATTTTGTGGCAGATGAAGAAAAGACAGAAAATATGTTTTATATTTTTTGTAACTAAACGTGCTTGCAGCTGGGGGGGGGTTTCTGTGCATTATTAAATCTGCTTATTAAATCTGAAAATAATAATATATGTTTGCTCATTCTTATTTTCTTTCAGCTAGTTTTTAGTGACTCTTGTTAAATTTGGTTCATTTTATTTTTTTATTTATTGTGAATTTTTATTATGATTTCAGTCATTCATTTTCTTTTCGACTTAGTCCCTTTACTAACCAGGGGTCGCCACAGCAGAATGAACCACCAACTTATCCAGCATATGTTTTCCACAGCGGATGCCCTTTCAGCTGTAACCCACCACTGGGAAACATCCATACACACTCACTCACACTCATACACCTTGGACAATTTAGCTGATTAGAGGCTCCCTCTTGTGGACAATATGTGTATAAGCATTAATAATGATATAATAGAAAAGGTGAGGTGGCCGCCCGGTTGTAGCAGATAAGATGGCGATTGGTGGTTTTCAGTTGGAGAAATATAACTAGTAAGTTCATTAAAGGATCCGTATCGGCCCACAACATAACTAATGTTGTAAAAACTGATCAGAAGTGGTAATGAACTCAATGGCAAACTAAAATGACATCAGTCTATCTGTGAAGTATATGTTGTGTTTGTGTTTTACGGATGTAAGCATGTATTGCTGTGTAATTCTAATGTAGATCTCCTCTGTCTGCTAATTTAAACTGTGAGTTCAGCAATAAAAGCAGCATGTAAACACTTTCAGACCTTCAGAAGAACACATGGATCATGTTGTGACTAGTCTGTTGCTAACAATCTGGCCTGATGTTTGTTAATAAAGTTAGTTTTATGTGTGAATATGCAGTGTTTCGTCTCTCATGAAAACATTGTAAACCATTAAAGATGGTTTATTTATGTCTGTCTTTGCTCTGCAGAATAAGGGATGTGTTTGGAGCATCACACTCATCCGGCAGAAGCATGTGGACAGACATTGACAGTAATGATGGTCATCTGCTGATGGACAGGTGAGGGAAGACCTACTTGTGTTTGCGTTGTTCATGTCTTTTACCATTTTCAAGGATCACTCTGCTAGAATGCAAGTGATTTCTAAGTATTTTTTATGCTAAAATTATCTTTATTTTAGCATTAAAAAAACCTTTAGAGTTCAAAAATGGCTTTCAATGTATAACCTTATATACATTTCCTTCTGGCTTATGTCATTTTTTATATATAATTTCATTTTTCTTCTTGTTTTCTTTCTTTTAAACTGTACTTTATTTGTAACCTGCATATTGTCATTTTTTTCTGTACTTCATCTAAAGTTTCAAAGTTTGCACAACCTTATATTGTTAATTGTGTTAACAATAGTTTAATACGGTACAATTTATGTACAATTTTAAATGAAATTTTTTTTTTTACACATGAAACAATATGTAACATTTTTCTTAATTTGTGTTAAAACAACTGTTAGGCAATGACCAAACCTTCTAATTTACATCTCTAACAGATTCACTATGAAAAAAAATAGACATGTGGTGGTTGGACATGTGAATACACACTCTTAACCTAGGGGGGGGGGGGGGGGGGGGGTCAACAAGTAGGGTTAATATAATATATTGTCCCTATATTATGTTAATCCTACTTGTTGATCTTTTTTTTTTAAATACATCATAGTTTGACTTATTTTTCTCTTCCTGTAACAGGTTTGACTGAATCTTTCTCTGTGTCTCAGATGAGGAGGATGTGAAGCTCAGGACGGGTCATCATATCAACACATCAATCTACAGACAAACATCACATTTGAATAAAGATTTAATGATGAAAGCCTGATCAATGTGTCAATGTTGTGCCCACTGGTGGATGATTTGTGTATCTGCATGAAAACAGCAAGAGGACAGAAAGTGAAGAGTGTGTAATCCTGCAGCTGTAGAGCAGTTTAAGATCAAGCCTCATTAAAAACACCTGAAGCTGCTAATCAATCAAGCTCATCAGCACTGATAGAAATCTCCTGACTCAAATAGTTTTTACTTGACTAAAACAAAAGAGTTAAGTAAAACATGTATAAAGTATGTATTTTCAATCAATTACAGTCTGAAATGAATACATTTTTCTGATTGCACATTTCAAACATATAAGTTTCATGAATGCTGACATTTTTAATTAAAAAGTTTAAGGAAATGTCAGCAAGAGTGGGATATGTACTATCAAATAAACAAAACCTGGCAACACAACTGTCCAAGGCACATGTTCACAGCACAAGCTCAGGTGATAAAGTGTTGTGAGCTCATATTTCACTACTGTTTACATTAAAATAATCAAATGATGATTTACCCGAGATAAATTCATAAAGACACTTGAAGCATTAAACAGTTTCTCAGGAGGAAAGTCGTGGATTCAAATCCTTTTAGTGCAAAAGTTGTTTGATCAAATACAAATCTCTCAGTATTTGCTTTATTAATTAATTTAAGAACCACAGAAAGCTTGTTAGCTCTAGTGTATTTAAAAAAATAAAAATAAATAAAATGATACTAAATATTCAATGAACTAAATCCCGTCCAAACACAAATAATGTTTCTCAGACTCAGTGGTTTGGCTGATTTAAGAGAGTTTTGAGGTGAAATCCAATGATTACTGATTCCAATTGGAGAATCCTTTTGATTTAATTGAGAACACACTATTACAAATGAAGGTCATCAAGAGTGAGGTTTGAACCCGGGTCTCCCAGATTAAATCAAGACACTTTAATAAGCTGAGCTACAGAGTCTAAGGAGAACATGTGTTTTGTAGATTGGCTTTTATTGAGCCTTTTGTTACATATTTTGCACGAGATCGTCAATACGCACAAATAGCTCAAAGCCCTGTTACACTTTTTAGTTTCAGTAGCTCAACTGACTAAACCTTTGTGCTTTAATCAGGGAGTCTGGTGTTCGAATCCCACTGTTGATGATCTTCATTTGTAATTGATTACTTTGTATCAATTATCTGAGCTAAAACATGATGTGTGATCACATACTCAGTATATCAAAGTACATACTTTGAGGTCATGGGTTCATATCACCCTTATGCCAAAATCAATGCAAAATGTTTTTTAGTGATAAAATGCAAAAGATATCAATGTCACTGTGTCAAATGCCCTCTTCAGCTTGTCCAGCTCAGTGGCATAATTGATTAAAACGCTATGCTTTAACTGTGAGGTCATGGGTTCAAATCCTGATTATGCCAAAATTAAGACAAAATGTTTTTTAGCAATAAAATGCAAAACATCTCAATATCACCCTGTCAAATCCTCTCTTCATCTGTCTGGCTCAGTGGCTCAATTAATTAATACTTTGCATTTAACTTTAAAGGTCATGGGTTCAAATCCTGCCTAAGCCGAAATCAATACAAATATGTTTTTTACTGATAAAATGCAGATCTCATTGTCACCTTGTCAAAGCTTCTCTTCAGCTTGTCCAGCTCCGTGGCTCAATTAACTATAACTTTGCGTTTTAACTTTGAGGATGTGGGTTCGTATCCTGCTTATAACAAACTCAATGCACAATGTTGTTTTTTGCGATAAAATGCAAAAGATCACAATGTCTCCCAGTCAAAATCCATCTTGAACTTGTCCAGCTCCGTGGCTCAATTCACTAAAACATTGCGTTTTAACTTTGAGGTAGTGGGTTCAAATCCTGCTTATGCCAAACTCAGTGCAAAAATGTTTTTTTACTGATAAAATGCAAAGTATCTCAATGTCACCCTGTCAAAATTCCATTTCATCTTGTCCGGCTCAGTGGCTCACTTGGTTAAAACACTGTGTTTTACTATGGGAGTCATGAGTTCAAACCCCACTTATGGCACACTCAATAAAAACTTTTCATCAGTAATAGAATAATCACAAATACAGAACATACACAACACACTTTACCTCACAAGCTTCAGTGGCGTAAAGGGTAAAGAATTAGACTTGAGAGTCTGATGCAGAGAAGGTGTGGGTTCAAATCCCAGCTGTTGCCTTTTTTTCAGAATTTGGCTCAAAACACTCTTTAAATTCACCCGGAAAACCCTGTTCACTTGACTAACTCAGTGGCTCAGTTGATAAAGCATTCGCCTTTAATCTTGGAGTCCTGGGTTCAAATCTCATTATTGCTTGTTGTGGAAAATTCCAACAAAGTGTGCCAAACACCACCTCTCAGCGTGTAAGCCAAGATGGCACTACTGGCTGAACACCGTTGGTTGCGGACAAGGTGACAGATGAGATATGGGTTCGAATCCCACCTAAGAACCTACCTGGGGCGGTAAGACGAATAAGAGGGCAAGTACCTGAGGCTCAAGGATAAAGGTGCACAATGTGAAACACGGACCGGAATATGAAATGAAACACGGACTCGAGTAAGATGTGAAACACGGACAAGGACAAGGACATGATGTGAAACACGGACCTAACACGGATGAGAATGGTGGACAATCCTGGGATGAGTGAAGAAGGTTGGACTGGGACAAGGAAGGAAGGAGGGAGAGAGAGAGGCGGGAGAGAGAGAGGCGGGAGAGAGAAAGGCGGAAGAGAGAGAGAGAGGTGGAGAGAAAGAGGAGAGCAGCGGAGCAGGAAGAGGAAAAAAAAAGTTTTTTTTTTTTTAAATTTCGTTTTTTTTGGAAAAAATAAAAAAATTCAGTATCACCGTGGTGATTCGAACCCCAGTCTCCTGTGATCAGTTATGCTCTCACACCACGAGCACTGACCACTAGGCCACGAGGATCTCACACTAACAACTGTTCGGTTGTCATATTTAAAGAAGACATGAGCCGTGTATTTTTAAAAAAAAAACTAAAAAGATTTTTATTAAAATTAAATATTAATTAAAATGTAACTCTTATAAGTTCTTATCTTTTATAGAAGTCAGAATAAACAGAGAATGGTGAAATAAATCATAAATCACACACTATAAAGGGTCAAATTAATTAATTCTGGGTAAAGAAAAAGGCATAATTTAAGTTAGACTATATATATACACACATATTTAAACGTATTTTAAAATACTTACACTTGTTGCTACAAATGCTATTAAAATCATCTCAAAACATTACTTTACAATACTTACTTTAATATTACTTTACAATACAAAATATAATTCAACAATAAATGAAACTGGCTTATCAGCAGCTCGACGTGAATAATAAATAATAAAATAAGCACGTATTTGCGCTTCCCATTTTAGTTTGATGGAGAATAGGATGCTTAAATTAATGCTAGATCTGATAGCAACTCAGTGGATGCTTCTGCTTCTGTTTAAAATGAAATTGAGGTTAAGTTGGTTTTTATATTTGCACATTCAGACTTTCTATTTAATAATATAATTTCAGAAAAATATTATTTTCAAATTCTACAAAACCTGCCATTTGTCAGGTTGGTAACTTAAATAAATAAATAATAAATTTAAATTGTTAATAGTTTTTTTTATTTATTAATATCCAGCAGAAAACTGGAGCACTGGTCCTGTTGACAGCCACCTATTCAGCATTACATTAGTTAAGTTAAGTTTTATTTAACCAACCAGTGAAATCTGATAGTAAAGACATAGCAACAATTTGTTATATATTTCCTGGTTTCTTAACAAAAATATAACCTACACAAAAATATAACTAGATATTTTTACATATTAACATTACATTATCAATAGCTGCAGTATTTTTAACATTTAAAATAAAGATTTAATAAACATGCATGTATAATTGCTGATGTTACAACAGGTAACTGGGTGTCTAACATCACAAAGCTCATAAATGTGTCGTGAAGAAGCAGAAGCATCAGATTTATACATCTTTTAACAAAAGATAAGTTTATTCAACTGCCTACATCACACTAAAGCACCAGCAGATAAGAACACAACCGCTTATTGATTCTACCAAAGCTTTAGGAGAATCTCCATCCTAAATTCACATGAGAATAAACAGGCTGCTCATCAAGAGAGCAACATGTAAAAGTTAAACAAAGTACGTTTTAAACCTTTATAAACAAAAACTAGATAATGAGTGCTAACGAGTTTAAAAGGAAACGTAGTAATTGTGTAAAGTTACTTACAGGTGAGTCGAGTGACACTCTTGATTCTTGACTTCACAGCGTGTCGTTTGTTGTTAACGTTATTGATGGGCTGAAATATATGCTGTTGAGTGACAGAGACTGTAACTGAGCTGTTATCTGCAGTAACTGTACTTTAATGGCCTTAAAACATAAATAAGCAGTCGTGTCGAGGCGGCTGTCATCAGTGTCATGTTGTTGATGAGGCTCTAAAGGTGTCACAGTCACGCTGAACGTCAAAGCCGCTGACGCCGCCTAGTGGAGCGGAAGTGAATCAGTGTCAGCAGTTTTAATGCATGAAAACAAACTAGAAGTGTGTCGTTGCAGACGGGTTGCATTTTTAGTTTTATATATGTTAAATCACGTCTGTGATCTTTTTAAATGGCCTCGAGCAGCAGATAAACAATGAATCTAACGGATGATCAGCTTCCCAACTGAAGGGGTAAGAGAAAATCAAATGTCCAATGTGTTGAACTGTAGTAGGCACATGCATTTATCACATGGCCGAAAAAATAAACACAAATAGTAAAAGGGACAAGAGGTCTAGCAATACTATTTTACTAGTTGTTTATGCTTCAAATATATATTTTTGACGCAAAGTTATCTTTATTATTTAAGTTTAGAGTCAATAATTTAATTCATGTTATGATATTTGCAGACTCGTAAAGCCTTTTTTAAAACGACTCATTTTCCAGCTCCTCCTTGTGGACATGAAGTATATCTTACAGAACTGAACCACAAAGAGGGATAAAGACTCTTACTGGCTGACTTAGATTGCATGGGGAAATGTTGCATTACTGATTATTTTTGCATTAAGTTCATCCATCGTGCAAGTTTCACTTAAGAAGTGATGTTTTTAAATTAATATATATATTTTTATAAACTCATTATTCAACATTAAACAATTTTTTGCTCACTTTTTGCAAAGTGAATATTGAGTGCTTTAATCAGCAGACAGCAGCACAACGGCATTGAGTTGTCTAAAATGCTCAATGGAATCAAGTGTGCATCTCTGTTCATTATGCAGATGCAAATATTTTATTGTATTTAATTTAATGGCATTTAAAATAAAATCCTCATAAATTGTTCTCTGTACTTTCTGAAAAGATCTCAGTCCACACTACTTGACTGAAATGTAATGCAGCTTGAAATGCAACCGGTTGCTCTTGCTCTGATTCTACTGCCTCTTACGCATGCAGCTTCAGCAAAATAGCAGAATTTAATGTTAATTAGCAGCACAACTCAGAATGCTTATTTAACTGCTAATCGACAGTAAGAATTTTGACTGTTTGACCATTTAAAAAGTTGGTAAATTTAAGTGGTTTTAAAGTTATTATGATTTCAGTTATTCTGTTTTTTTTTTAAAAAAAGGTTGATGTATGGATGATAAGTTGCTCACTGCACATTTCAGTCAAGATTGCATTGAGAAAACATTGTCACTTAAATTAAGTAAATGCTAACGATCAAAGTGCGATTTTTAATTATAATCTAGGCCTATATGTGATATGTTATTGTGTGTTTGTTTTAAGTTATAGACCTATCATTGCAGACCTAGACTTGACAGACATGTAACGTTGACTTTGAGACTGTTTTAACATATAGGCCTATTCAAATGATCTCTCATGCTACAGCTCTCATCTAATGTCATCCAGCCACATGAGATGAGAGGAAATAAAACAAAAATAATGTTATTTATTTAATCATTATATGAGTACACCCCGTTTTGAAAATGAATATATATATATAATTTTTTCATATGCTTTTTTTTTTTTTTTTTACAGTTTTTACAATTGTTTGCCACCAAATTTCAGAACCTGGTGCCTGTATTGTAACACATGTGCATACATGTGTTCTGTTTTGGCCCAATATATTAACTGTTCCTGTGCTGTTTTGGTTTCAGAATTGATCAAATGTGATGCGACCTAAATGGAATTACTGTTACTGATGAACACAATCTGACTATTTGACATTCACAATATGCCATGTTATTATTGCATAGTTTGAAGGCATGAACTTCCGTCCTGAAATTCTCCTGTGTTTTAATGCACTTTTAAATTCCTGTAGTAAAAATTCTAAAAACATGTTGATGAACTCAATGGCAAGCTCAGTGTAAACATGCATAAAAACAAGACTAAAAAAGTCACCACCAGTCTGTCTGGTGTATGCAGTTTGCAGGTATTGCATATATTGATGCGTCATTCTGATTTAGATCACAGACGGCTCATTTAGACTTTGTTTGTATGCTGCTTTATATATTTTTAACTCACAGTACGACCACCGTCAGAACACATGAATCAGTTGTTGTGACTGTAGTTTTACTGTAGGTAATAGTCTACTGACATGGCAGTAGTTTGTAATTTAGTCTTTGCTTCTCATAAAAAACATCACATATAGAAAGACTTTGATCTTTAATGTCTGTCTTTGCTCTGCAGAATAAAGGATGTGGAGCGTCACACTCATCAGCAGAAGCATGTGGACTGTAATGATGCTCATCTGCTGATGGACAGGTCAGACTTCTCACTGGGCCTTTTTCACAGATGCAGTACAGTGATTGTTGTGTATCGATACTTCTGCCGTAATGCAGTTAGGTGCTAGCTTTCACAACTATAAAAAATTGATCAGCATTTACAGTACATCATCAGATGTTTTTCATGTTGTGGACTACAGATTTGTGCATATAGTGTCTTTTGCATTAAGTAATCCTAATCACACTCCGTAAACTCCTGCCTCAACACAAACATTACTTCTCTACTAATGTAGTTTTTCTTTATTACCTGTGCATGCTCTGTGGAGTGTAGATTTGCAAACACTTCTCGGATTGATCCTCATACTTTCAGAAACAAACTGATCCATAGTCTTTGCAGCAATACCCTGAAACAACAACATCAGAAACTCTGTTTATTTTTAGTTATCTACTACTATTACTTTGCAATACTTGTGTAGCTTGCCTTGTGTCTTTGGTTTATGCCCTGTTAGCAGAATGCTTGTGGATGTTATATGGTGTTAGAGTGAGCTTCATGCTTAGGTAGGAAAAACAGCAACAAGATGATTACGCTGTGAATGACAATAAATATTAAATATCAGCATGGAGTATGGTATGCTACCTCCTTTGAATACTCTTATTTCTTTCAATCTATTCTTTCTTGAGCCTTAATAGTATAAAAATAACAACAGCACCATGTTAGCTAAACCACGTAAATTTATGGACTGCCACTTACCTTTGAGATTAAAGATGCCATTTTCATTAAAGAACTGATGTCCTTCATTGAGGTTTGAGTGGGAGACATTGCATTAAGACATTGCATTAAGGTCCATGAGATGAAAAATATCCACTTATGTAAAGGCTGGTAATGTTTTCAAGGAGGTTTTGAAAGCTAGTGCCTAACTCCATTATGTCAGAAGACTCAACAATCACTTTACCGAATGTGCTAGAAAAGGCTTCTTGTGTTTGTGTTCTTTATGTCTCAGTCACCATTATTTCTTTTTGGAGATTCTTCTGAAAAAAAAAAGCAAATGTTTTCAGCACTTTTTTGTTTGTTTGTTTGTTTTCAGGCAAAAGCAAAGCTACTGCTGGACAGAGCTCACCGTTCAACTGTTATGTTCCCTATATTTATACAAAAAACTGTTAAAGTTGCAGGTCCAACATGCTAAGTTGGGTCTTGAGTTGCCCAGACAAAACCTCATCTTCGTCTACCCAGCGGAGCCACCATGGTTTTCACATTGAGTGCTGCTGTTAGAGACTGTGATGGATGTAAAGCAGTTTAACATAAGCAATAAAGAGATTTGAACTCAGCCCTCAATGAGTATCAGCGTTAATAATGTTATAGTTTGTTATTATTAATATATCTTAAGTTTTTTCTATTTTATTTTAACAATACTATTTTTTAAATTTGATCAAAGTTTCATTAATAGTTTTGTTAGCTTAGTTTAGTGTTTATTTTGTGAACACGTTTCTATTTAGCTTTTTAGCTTCAGTTTGAGTAGTTTTACAGAGTTAACAGAACAGATGTTCAGTGTCAACCAGAGCAAAGTTTGGTGTTGGCACAGCTTTCATTAATTTGTGTGCAAACTTCTTAGTAAAAAATAAAATAAAATAATTGTTTAACCGATTACTGAACCCAAAAAACAAATGCTACGTGTACACTATGTATAAAAGTAAACATTATTAAAAATTCTAACAAAAATCTTAATAGAAAAGATAAGTTTATATGCAGTTAAACATGCCTAGTTTATATTTTGTGGCAGATGAAGAAAAGACAGAAAATATGTTTTATATTTTTTGTAACTAAACGTGCTTGCAGCTGGGGTTTTTTCTGTCATAGATGAGTGCTTATTAAATCTGAAAATAATAATTTATGTTTGCTAATTCTTATTTTCTTTCAGCTAGTTTTTAGTGACTCTTGTTAAATTTGTTTCATTTTATTTTTTTATTTATTGTGAATTTTTATTATGATTTCATTCATTCATTTTCTTTTCGGCTTAGTCTCTTTATTAACCAAGGGTCGCCACAGCGGAATGAACCGCCAACTTATCCAGCATATGTTTTCCACAACAGATGCCCTTCCAGCTGTAACCCACCGCTAGGAAACATCTATACACACTCATTCACACACATATACTACGGACATTTAGCTTGCCCAATTCACCTACAGCACAAGTCCATATACTTGTGGGGGAAGCTGGAGCACCTGAAGGAAATCCACTCGAACACGGGGAGAACATACAAACTTCGCACAGAAACGCCAACTGACCCTGCTGAGGCTCTAACCAGCGACCTTGCTGTGAGGCGATCGTGCTACCCACTGTGCCACCGTGCAGCCCCATTATGATTTCAGATAACAAAAGTTTTTTAGTTTCAGTTTTAGTTTACTATAATAAATGTGTACACCACTGAGTCTGTTAATAGCTTTAAAGTTGTTTTTTGAGTGATATAGTATGCAGTTAACACCACTTGTTTTAATAAATCGTATGAAATGCTTGCTTTACTTCTCTCAGCACAGTATTCAGTAACACATCACAATTAAAGCATTTGTTCTGTGTGCCCTGTGGTGTAGAGGATAATCACCTGACTTTGAATGTGAAAGGCTGGGCTCAAATCCTTTAGATGTAGGTTTTTCATCAAAATGACGTGAAACTAAATAAAACAAAGACCAAAACAGCATCAAAGACTGAACACTCAGTGGTTCAGCTGAAAGAGTGTAGTATGTTTGTCTGGAAGACCTGAGTTCTATTCTCATTATTGCTTATGTTAAAACCATGAGCTGCATTACATTCATTAAAGTGTGAAACAAATTCTCAGTGTGTAAACCGTAGTGGCTCTGTTGACTAAACACACATTAACTGAACATAAGGTTGCGATGGAGTCAGTGGTTCAAGCCCAGCTCATACAGCCGTTTCACTTCAGTGGTTTTATCATTTAGTCACAGGCACAGGACAAGCGAAGAGTGAAAAATAACTTAATCCATGAGTCTATGAACAAGATCTGTGGTACACAGAAAAGAGCACCGCCTTTCTGGTTCAGGGGTTGCTGGTTCGAATCTAGCCAGATATCTGTAAATGCTGAGATATTGTTTTAGCATTTGCTCATATAGAGACTGCCCACAAAAGAGAGCGGATAATCACAAAAGTTCAACTTTAGAGGATGAGTATGCAGATATTAAAGTGTAAAAATGATGTTTTAAGTCACTGACCAAAGTGAAATTACGATTTTTTTAGAAGGGGAAGTGCAGTTTTTCATCCGCTCCACTAGGCGGCGAAAGCGGTTTCACGTCCAGTCTGACTCGCAGCTTCAGGTGTTTGTTTGACAACAAGGAGCGCGTGATGACAGACACCAAAACAAAACACGTGCAGTTTGATTTAAATACACAATTTACAGATGACAGCTTAGCGACAGACTCTTAATGTGTTTAAACAGCACATATTCCAGCTCAACAGCAAATTAAACAAGTGGAATCTGCGATAAAGAGGAGGAATGGAGTGAAGAGACTCACCTGTAAGTGTCATTTCTCTTTAAGTCATTGTTTTGCTTGTAAATTGCCTGACATGAGCTGTGAAACAGTCTTTATACATTTTATAATAATCATTGATATAGTTTTTATGTTGTCATTATAGCAGGACTCGTCTATCAGTTTATTTTATGTTGTGATGGATGTAATGTGTTGAACACAAACAATCAAAGCTGATCTTGATGTCTTTAATGTAAATATTTTAGAAAGTGCTGTCTGACAAATAAGTATGTATGATGGTTGTTTTCAGCTTCCATGAAATATCTGTTTGTTGTTTACATGGTCTTGCTATTGTCATGTTTAGTAGCATTGTCATATTTATATTGTAAAGCAGCATAAATCTGGAATTACGCTTGTTAAAAAGGTAAATTAGTAAGCTTTTGTAGAGCTGCAGTGTTCAATACTGTAGCTGTCAAATAGACAATATCTATCTATCTATATATGTCATCTTATGTTTATGAGCTGTTACGTTGGTGAAGTGATGAATTCTGATGTTTTAGATGTGTTTTCTGCAGTAAAGTGTTTATTTGTGTGTTTCCTCTCCAGAATGAAGGTTGTGCTTGGACTGTACAGCCAACAGAATCAGAGCTCTGGACATTTGACAGCCATGGACTGTAAGGATGGACATCTGCTGCTGGACAGGTGAGACCCGCACCTTGTGTTTGAGGTTTGGTGTGTCGGTTACCATCATTTTCTTTCTGGAGGGTCGTCCCTCTGGAAAGGAAATGATGGCAACCGAAACGGGAGGAGAAGGGACGGGGACCCAAAATTTTATACAGCTAAATTTAATTTTGTAGTAAAAAGCAGCATAACCCCTGCTGTACATGGCCCCGTAGGTCAGGGTGGGACCCGACCCATCCCACCCCTTCTTTCACACCACATTCACACATATCGCAGTGATCTGGCTGGGATTGAACCAGCGACCTCTTAACCCATGAGGCATTGCTCTACCACTGAGCCACAGATCACATAAAGAATGATGTGCTGGAACTCATATTTGACTATTATTTCACTTCCTGATGTGCAATAAATGAGCAGAGCTGGGCTTTGAACCCAAGTCTTTACAACAGCCTTCAGCATGGAGGACATGTGTTCAGCCAGTAGCACCACTGCAGCTTTCACTCTTAATGCAGGAGTTTAGCAAAGTTTGTCAGATATAATCCAGTTATTTAATGATTGCAATAATGAGGTTTGAACTCAGGACTTCTCAATAACAACACAATGATCTAACCACTGAACCACAGGTCTCTTGATTGAACGCTTGCTGGAACTTATATTTCACTCTGATTTTGCAATTATTCCATTCATATTTCCACAAGCTGAAGCAGGATTCAAACCCACTACTCCATCATCAATAAACATGTGTTTAACTACTTGCACCACTGTGACTTTCATGCTCATAGCTGGTGTTTTGGACATTGTTGGATTTAAGAGCACATATAGATTACATTTAAAAGTAAGATTTGAACTCATGTTATATTTTCAAATCAGAATCACAGTAAAAACACACATGATTTGTAAATAACTTTCTCAGTTTGGTCAAATAAATGTTTTATGATTGTTTGAGTTTTACAAAGTTTGTCAGATTCGCCTTAAAGCTTCTTGTTAGCTGAAGGTCCTTCATTAACAGTCTCAGGTGTTTTTCATCAGGCTGGAGGTGAAGTGGAGAGTGGATCTTCAGGATCAGGATTTTTCCTCGAGTTTTCCTTTAGTGCTTCAGTTTTCATGTATTAATGCAGATCCACATATTGTCCACAAGATGGAGCTGAAACACTGATCTGATCTCAATCATCAACTTATTTAATGGCAGCTTTATTTAAAACAGAGATGCATGTCATCAGATCAGTGTTTCAGCTCCATCTTGTGGACAATATGTGGATCTGCATTAATACCTGTAAACTCAATTAAATCGAGCCTTTTTCTCTCTAAAGCAGTTGTCTGATCCTGATCCTGAAGATCCACTCTCCAGTTCACCTCCAACCTGATTCAAAACACCTGAGACTGTTAATGAAGGATCTTCAGCTAACAAGAAGCTTCAAGCTTCTAGATATAAAACTTTAAATAGTCACTACTTTTAACACAGGCTCTCCAGTGTTCAAAATGTTGCATGTTGCATTCATTTCTTCGAGAAATCTTGCATTTGCAGTGTTTGTTTGTGTTCATATAAAGCCAAATTGTAATTATTTACAATTATTTGGCAATTTTTGCAATATTTTGACATGTGTAGCATATTTTGTATATGTGAAATCCTTATGAACTAGTATGTCATTTACATATACATATTTCTATATATCAGATTTCTTTTTTGCATCTGTGTTTCCATCAGTCTGGTGTTGTGGATTTGACCGCAGGTTCTCCTCTACATCACAGTGAAGTTTTCATTAGTCAAGAATCTCAGAAAGAGCCTTCTGTCAATGCAAAGTCCGGCCTGACATTGGTCTGCTGTGGTGCTGCGATTGGGCTTTCTTGCATACAGTAATGTCAAATATTTAAAGATTGTCTGTAAAAAGTGGTACCGTGTTGTGGAACTTAGAATCCATACAGTATATATGGAATAAGGATGATATCTATAGATGATGTATTGCAGTTGGGTCATCTTTTGTGGTAACTGTCATTTGATCTGTCCTGAAATTTTCATTATCTAAACATGTAATATTATACATCAGTTTCCATGCGTCAAGAATAATGCAACAGGTATTTATTATTTTGAGCACTTGTATCAGTTAATAGTTACAGCATGTTAATTTAATGAATACTCAAGTGTGAGTAGCATTTTGAAATGGGATCAATTTGCTGTTCAATTGTGTTATATTGGAAAGGGGATTTTAGTTCAATGAACAAAGTATCTTTGACTTGTGTTTATTGTATCCAAGCATTGGAAAAAAGAGTTAAGAGTTTAGAAAAATGTGCAATTTTTGTGCAAAAAAACAAATGCTACGTGTACACTATGTACAAAAGTAAACATTAAGAGGAATTCTAACAAACCTCTTAATAGAAAAGATAAGTTTATATGCAGCTAAACATGCCTAGTTTATATTTTGTGGCAGATGAAGAAAAGACAGAAAATATGTTTTATATTTTTGTAACTAAACATGCTTGCAGCTGGGGGGTTTTCTGTCATAGATGAGTGCTTATTAAATCTGAAAATAATAATTTATGTTGGCTAATTCTTATTTTCTTTCAGCTAGTTTTTTTAGTGACTCTTGTTAAATTTGGTTCATTTTATTTTTTTATTTATTGTGAATTTTTATTATGATTTCAGTCATTCATTTTCTTTTCAACTTAGTCCCTTCATTAACCAGGGGTCGCCACAGCAGAATGAACCGCCAACTTATCCAGCATATGTTTTCCACAGCGGATGCCCTTTCAGCTGTAACCCGCCACTGGGAAACATCCATACACACTCACTCACACTCATACACTATGGACAATTTAGCTGATTAGAGGCTCCCTCTTGTGGCCAATATGTGTACAAGCATTAATAATGATATAATAGAAAAGGTGAGGTGGCCGCCCGGTTGCAGCAGATAAGATGGCGATTGGTGGTTTTCAGTTGGAGAAATATAACTAGTAAGTTCATTAAAGGATCCGTATCGGCCCACAACATAATTAATGTTGTAAAAACTGATCAGAAGTGGTAGTGAACTCAATGGCAAACTAAATGACATCAGTCTATATGTGAAGTATATGTTGTGTTTGTGGTTTACGGATGTAAGTATGTATTGCTGTGTAATTCTGATGTAGATCTCCTCTGTCTGCTCATTTAGACTTTGAGTTCCGCAATAAAAGCAGCATGTAAACACTTTCAGACCTTCAGAAGAGCACATGGATCATGTTGTGACTAGTCTGTTGCTAACAATCTGCCTAATGTTTGTTAATAGAGTTAGTTTTATGTGTGAATATGCAGTGTTTCGTCTTTCATGAAAACATTGTAAACCATTAAAGATGGTTTATTTATGTCTGTCTTTGCTCTGCAGAATAAGGGATGTGTTTGGAGCATCACACTCATCCGGCAGAAGCATGTGGACAGACATTGACAGTAATGATGGTCATCTGCTGATGGACAGGTGAGGGAAGACCTACTTGTGTTGTGTTGTTCATGTCTTTTACCATTTTCAAGGATCACTCTTCTAGAATGCAAATGATTTATAAGTATTTTTTTATGCTAAAATTATCTTTATTTTAGCATTAAAAACCTTTAGAGTTCAAAAATGGCTTTCAATGTATAACCTTATATACATTTCCTTCTGGCTTATGTTATTTTTATATATAATTTCATTTTTTTCTTGTTTTCTTTCTTTTAAACTGTACTTTATTTGTAACCTGCATATTGTAATTTTTTTCTGTACTTCATCTAAAGTTTCAAAGTTTGCACAACCTTATATTGTTAATTGTGTGAACAATATAGTTTAATACGGTAAAATTTATGTACAATTTTAAATGTAATTTTTTTACACATGAAACAATATGAAACATTTTTCTTAATTTGTGTTAAAACAATTGTTAGGCAATGACCAAACCTTGTTCTAATTTACATCTCTAACAGATTCACTGTGAAAAAAATAGACATGTGGTGGCTGGACATGTGAATACACACTCTTAACCTAGAGAGGAGGGGGGGTCAACAAGTAGGTTAATATAATATATTGTCCCTATATTATATTAATCCTACTTGTTGATCTTTTTTTTTTTTTAATACATCATAGTTTGACTTATTTTTCTCTTCCTGTAACAGATATGACTGAATCTTTCTCTGTGTCTCAGATGAGGAGGATGTGAAGCTCAGGACGGGTCATCATATCAACACATCAATCTACAGACAAACATCACATTTGAATAAAGATTTAATGATGAAAACCTGATCAATGTGTCAATGTTGTGCCCACTGGTGGATGATTTGTGTATCTGCATGAAAACAGCAAGAGGACAGAAAGTGAAGAGTGTGTAATCCTGCAGCTGTAGAGCAGTTTAAGATCAAGCCTCATTAAAAACACCTGAAGCTGCTAATCAATCAAGCTCATCAGCACTGATAGAAATCTCCTGACTCTAAATAGTTTTACTTGACTAAAACAAAAAGAGTTAAGTAAAACATGTATAAAGTATGTATTTTCAATCAATTACAGTCTGAAATGAATACATTTTTGTGATTGCACATTTCAAACATATAAGTTTCATGAATGCTGACATTTTTAATTAAAAAGTTTAAGAAAAGTCAGCAAGAGTGGGATAAGTATTATCAAATAAACAAACCCTGGCAACACAACTGTTCAAAGCACATTTCCACAGCTCAGGTGATAAAGTGTTGTGAGCTCATATTTCACTACTGTTTACTTTAAAATAATCAAATGATGATTTACCCGAGATAAATTCATAAAGACACTTGAAGCATTAAACAGTTTCTCAGGAGGAAAGTCGTGGATTCAAATCCTTTAAGTGCAAAAGTTGTTTGATCAAATACAAATCTCTCAGTATTTGCTTCATTAATTAATTTAAGAACCACAGAAAGCTTGTTAGCTCTAGTGCATTTAAAAAAAATAAAATAAATAAAATGATACTAAATATTCAATGAACTAAATCCCGTCCAAACACAAATAATGTTTCTCAGACTCAGTGGTTTGGCTGATTAAGAGAGTTTTGAGGTGAAATCCAATGATTACTGATTCCAATTTGAGAATCCTTTTGATTTAATTGAGAACACACAATTACAAATGAAGGTCATCAAGAGTGAGGTTTGAACCCGGGTCTCCCAGATTAAATCAAGACACTTTAATAAGCTGAGCTACAGAGTCTAAGGAGAACATGTGTTTTGTAGATTGGCTTTTATTGAGCCTTTTGTTACATAGTGTACACAAGATCATAAATACGCACAAATAGTTCAAAGCCCTGTTACACTTTTTAGTTTCAGTAGCTCAACTGACTAAACCTTTGTGCTTTAATCAGGGATTCCGGTGTTCGAATCCCACTGTTGATGATCTTCATTTGTAATTGATTACTTTGTATCAATTATCTGAACAAAACATGATGTGTGATCACATACTCAGTATATCAAAGTACATACTTTGAGGTCATGGGTTCATATCACCCTTATGCCAAAATCAGTGCAAAATGTTTTTTAGTGATAAAATGCAAAATATATCAATGTCACTTTGTCAAATGCCCTCTTCAGCTTGTCCAGCTCAGTGGCATAATTGATTAAAACGCTATGCTTTAACTGTGAGGTCATGGGTTCAATTCCTGATTATGCCAAAATTAAGACAAAATGTTTTTTAGCAATAAAATGCAAAACATCTCAATATCACCCTGTCAAATCCTCTCTTCACCTGTCTGGCTCAGTGGCTCAATTAATTAAATACTTTGCATTTAACTTTAAAGGTCATGGGTTCAAATCCTGATTAATGCCAGAAATCAATACAAATATGTTTTTTACTGATAAAATGCAGATCTCATTGTCACCTTGTCAAAGCTTCTCTTCAGCTTGTCCAGCTCCGTGGCTCAATTAACTAAACTTTGCGTTTAACTTTGAGGATGTGGGTTCGTATCCTGCTTATAACAAACTCAATGCACAATGTTGTTTTTTGCGATAAAATGCAAAAGATCACAATGTCACTCAGTCAAAATCCATCTTGAACTTGTTCAGGCTCAGTGGCTCAATTAGTTAAAACATTGCGTTTTAACTTTGAGGTAGTGGGTTCAAATCCTGCTTATGCCAAACTCAGTGAAAAATGTTTTTTTACTGATAAAATGCAAAGTATCTCAATGTCACCCTGTCAAAATTCCATTTCATCTTGTCCGGCTCAGTGGCTCACTTGGTTAAAACACTGTGTTTTACTATGGGAGTCATGAGTTCAAACCCCACTTATGGCACACTCAATAAAAACTTTTCATCAGTAATAGAATAATCACAAATACAGAACATACACAACACACTTAACCTCACAAGCTTCAGTGGCGTAAGGGATAAAGGATTAGACTTGAGAGTCTGATGCAGAGAAGATGTGGGTTCAAATCCCAGCTGTTGCCTTTTTTCAGAATTTGGCTCAAAACACTCTTTAAATTCCACCCGGAAAAACCCTGTTCACTTGACTACTCAGTGGCTCAGTTGATAAAGCATTCGCCTTTAATCTTGGAGTCCTGGGTTCAAATCTCATTATTGCTTGTTGTGGATAAATCCAACAAAGTGTGCCAAACACCACCTCTCAGCGTGTAAGCCAAGATGGCACTACTGGCTGAACACCGTTGGTTGCGGACAAGGTGACAGACGAGAAATAGGTTTCGAATCCCACCTAGAACCTACCTGGGGCGGTAAGACGAATAAGAGGGCAAGTACCTGAGGCTCAAGGATAAAGGAGCACAAAGTGAAACACGGACCGGAATATGAAATGAAACACGGACTCGAGTAAGATGTGAAACACGGACAAGGACAAGGGCATGATGTGAAACACGGACCTAACACGGATGAAATGGTGGCAATCCTGGGGCAGTAAAACAGAGATGAGTGAAGAAAGTTGGACTGGGACAGGAGGAAGAAGGGAGAGAGAGAGGCGGGAAGAGAGAGGCGGGAGAGAGAAAGGCGGAAGAGAGAGAGAGAGGTGGAGAGAAGAGGAGAGCAGCGGAGCAGGAAGAGGAAAAAAAAAGTTTTTTTTTTTTTTTTAAATTTCGTTTTTTTTGGAAAAAATAAAAAAATTCAGTATCACCGTGGTGATTCGAACCCCAGTCTCCTGTGATCAGTTATGCTCTCACACCACGAGCACTGACCACTAGGCCACGAGGATCCACACTAACAACTGTTCGGTTGTCATATTTAAAGAAGGACATGAGCCGTGTATTTTTAAAAAAAAAAACTAAAAAGATTTTATTAAAATTAAATATTAATTAAAATGTAACTCTTATAAGTTCTTATCTTTATAGAAGTCAGAATAACAGAGAATGGTGAAATAAATCATAAATCACACACTATAAAGGGTCAAATTAATTAATTCTGGGTAAAGAAAAAGGGCATAATTTAAGTAGACTATATATATACACACATATTTAAACGTATTTTAAAATACTTACACTTGTTGCTACAAATGCTATTAAAATCATCTCAAAACATTACTTTACAATACTTACTTTATATTACTTTACAATACAAAATATAATTCAACAATAAATGAAAATGGCTTATCAGCAGCTCGACGTGAATAAGAAATAATAAAATAAGCAGTATTGCGCTTCCCATTTTAGTTTGATGGAGAATAGGATGCTAAATTAATGCTAGATCTGATAGCAAACTCAGTGGATGCTTCTGCTTCTGTTTAAAATGAAATTGAGGTTAAGTTGGGTTTTATATTTGCACATTCAGACTTTCTATTTCATAATATAATTTCAGAAAAATATTATTTTTCTAAATTCTACAAAACCTGCCATTGTCAGGTTGGTAACTTAAATAAATAAATAATAAATTTAATTGTTAATAGTTTTTTTTTATTTATTACTATCCAGCAGAAAATGGAGCACTGGTCCTGTGACAGCCACCTATTCAGCATTACATTAGGTTAAGTTAAGTTTTATTTTAACCAACCAGTGAAATCTGATAGTAAAGACATAGCAACAATTTGTTATATATTTCCTGGTTTCTTAACAAAAATATAACCTACACAAAAATATAACTAGATATTTTTACATATTAACATTACATTATCAATAGCTGGCAGTATTTTTAACATTTAAAATAAAGATTTAATAAACATGCATGTATAATTGCTGATGTTACAACAGGTAACTGGGTGTCTAACATCACAAAGCTCATAAATGTGTCGTGAAGAAGCAGAAGCATCAGATTTATACATCTTTTAACAAAAAGATAAGTTTATTCACTGCCTACATCACACTAAAGCACCAGCAGATAAGAACACAACCGCTTATTGATTCTACCAAAGCTTTAGGAGAATCTCCATCCTAAATTCACATGAGAATAACAGGCTGCTCATCAAGAGAGCAACATGTAAAGTTAAACAAAGTACGTTTTAAACCTTTATAAACAAAAACTAGATAATGAGTGCTAACGAGTTTAAAAGGAAACGTAGTAATTGTGTAAAGTTACTTACAGGTGAGTCGAGTGGACACTCTTGATTCTTGACTTCACAGCGTGTCGTTGTTGTTAACGTTATTGATGGGCTGAAATATATGCTGTTGAGTGGACAGAGACTGTAACTGAGCTGTTATCTGCAGTAACTGTACTTTAATGGCCCTTAAAACATAAATAAGCAGTCGTTGTCGAGGCGGCTGTCATCAGTGTCATGTTGTTGATGAGGCTCTAAAGGTGTCACAGTCACGCTGAACGTCAAAGCCGCTGACGCCGCCTAGTGGAGCGGAAGTGAATCAGTGTCAGCAGTTTTAATGCATGAAAACAAACTAGAAGTGTGTCGTTGCAGACGGGTTGCATTTTTAGTTTTATATATGTTAAATCACGTCTGTGATCTTTTTTAAATGGCCTCGAGCAGCAGATAAACAATGAATCTAACGGATGATCAGCTTCCCAACTGAAGGGGTAAGAGAAAATCAAATGTCCAATGTGTTGAACTGTAGTAGGCACATGCATTTATCACATGGCCGAAAAATAAACACAAATAGTAAAGGGACAAGAGGTCTAGCAATACTATTTACTTAGTTGTTTATGCTTCAAATATATATTTTTGACGCAAGTATCTTTATTATTTAAGTTTAGAGTCAATAATTTAATTCATGTTATGATATTTGCAGACTCGTAAAGCCTTTTTTAAAACGACTCATTTTCCAGCTCCTCCTTGTGGACATGAAGTATATCTTACAGAACTGAACCACAAAGAGGGATAAAGACTCTTACTGGCTGACTTAGATTGCATGGGGAAATGTTGCATTACTGATTATTTTTGCATTAAGTTCATCCATCAGTGCAAGTTTCACTTAAGAAGTGATGTTTTAAATTAATATATATATTTTTATAAACTCATTATTCAACATTAAACAATTTTTGCTCACTTTTGCAAAAAGTGAATATTTGAGTGCTTTAATCAGCAGACAGCAGCACAACGGCATTGAGTTGTCTAAAATGCTCAATGGAATCAAGTGTGCATCTCTGTTCATTATGCAGATGCAAATATTTTATTTTATTTAATTTTAATGGCATTTAAAATAAAAATCCTCATAAATTGTTCTCTGTACTTTCTGAAAAGATCTCAGTCCACACTACTTGACTGAAATGTAATGCAGCTTGAAATGCAACCGGTTGCTCTTGCTCTGATTCTACTGCCTCTTACGCATGCAGCTTCAGCAAAATAGCAGAATTTAATGTTAATTAGCAGCACAACTCAGAATGCTTATTTAACTGCTAATCGACAGTAAGAATTTTGACTGTTTGACCATTTAAAAAGTTGGTAAATTTAAGTGGTTTTAAAGTTATTATGATTTTCAGTTATTCTGTTTTTTTTTTTAAAAAAGGTTGATGTATGGATGATAAAGTTGCTCACTGCACATTTCAGTCAAGATTGCATTGAGAAAACATTGTCACTTAAATTAAGTAAATGCTAACGATCAAAGTGCGATTTTTAATTATAATCTAGGCCTATATGTGATATGTTATTGTGTGTTTGTTTTAAGTTATAGACCTATCATTGCAGACCTAGACTTGACAGACATGTAACGTTGACTTTGAGACTGTTTTAACATATAGGCCTATTCAAATGATCTCTCATGCTACAGCTCTCATCTAATGTCATCCAGCCACATGAGATGAGAGGAAATAAAACAAAAATAATGTTATTTATTTAATCATTATATGAGTACACCCCGTTTTGAAAATGAATATATATATATAATTTTTTTCATATGCTTTTTTTTTTTTTTTTTTTACAGTTTTTTACAATTGTTTTGCCCCAAATTTCAGAACCCTGGTGCCTGTATTGTAACACATGTGCATACATGTGTTCTGTTTTGGCCCAATATATTAACTGTTCCTGTGCTGTTTTGGTTTCAGAATTGATCAAATGTGATGCGACCTAAAATGGAATTACTGTTACTGATGAACACAATCTGACTATTTGACATTCACAATATGCCATGGTTATTATTGCATAGGTTGAAGGCATGAACTTCCGTCCTGAAATTCTCCTGTGTTTTAATGCACTTTTAAATTCCTGTAGTAAAAATTCTAAAACACGTTGATGAACTCAATGGCAAGCTCAGTGTAAACATGCATAAAAACAAGACTAAAAAAGTCACCACCAGTCTGTCTGGTGTATGCAGTTTGCAGGTATTGAATATATTGATGCGTCATTCTGATTTAGATCACAGACGGCTCATTTAGACTGTTTGTATGCTGCTTTATATATTTTTAACTCACAGTACGACCACCGTCAGAACACATGAATCAGTTGTTGTGACTGTAGTTTTACTGTAGGTAATAATCTACTGATATGGCAGTAGTTTGTAATTTAGTCTTTTGCTTCTCATAAAAAACATCACATATAGAAAGACTTTAATCTCTTAATGTCTGTCTTTGCTCTGCAGAATAAAGGATGTGGAGCGTCACACTCATCTAGCAGAAGCATGTGGACTGTAATGATGCTCATCTGCTGATGGACAGGTCAGACTTCTCACTGGGCCTTTTTCACAGATGCAGTACAGTGATTGTTGTGTATCGATACTTCTGCCGTAATGCAGTTAGGTATTAGCTTTCACAACTACTTTGAAAAATTGATCAGCATTTACAGCACATCATCAGATGTTTTTCATGTTGTGGACTACAGATTTGTGCATATAGTGTCTTTTGCATTAAGTAATCCTAATCACACTCCGTAAACTCCTGCCTCAACACAAACATTACTTCTCTACTAATGTAGTTTTTCTTTATTACCTGTGCATGCTCTGTGGAGTGTAGATTTGCAAACACTTCTCGGATTGATTCTTTCAGAACAAACTGATCCATAGTATTTGCAGCAATACCCTATAACAACAACACCAGAAACTGTTTATTTTTAGTTATCTACTACTATTACTTTGCAATACTTGTGTAGCTTGCCTTGTGTCTTTGGTTTATGCCCTCTTTGCAGCATGCTTGTGGGATGTTATATGGTGTTAGAGTGAGCTTCATGCTTAGGTAGGAAAAACAGCAACAAGATGATTACGCTGTGAATGACAATAAATATTAAATATTAGCATGGAGTATGGTATGCTACCTCCTTTGACTACTCTTATTTCTTCCAATCTATTCTTTCTTGAGCCTTAATAGTATAAAAATAACAACTGCACCATGTTAGCTAAACCACGTAAATGTATGGACTGCCACTTACCTTTGAGATTAAAGATGCCATTTTCATGAAAGAACTGATGTCCTTCATTGAGGTTTGAGTGGGAAGACATTGCATTAAGGTCCATGAGATGAAAAATATCCACTTATGTAAAGGCTGGTAATGTTTTCAAGGAGGTTTTGAAAGCTAGTGCCTAACTCCATTATGTCAGAAGACTCAACAATCACTTTACCGAATGTGCTAGAAAAGGCTTCTTGTGTTTGTGTTCTTTAATGTCTCAGTCACCATTATTTCTTTTTGGAGATTCTTCTGAAAAAAAAAAGCAAATGTTTTCAGCACTTTTTTGTTTGTTTGTTTGCTTTCAGGCAAAAGCAAAGATACTGCTGGACAGAGCTCACCGTTCAACTGTTGTGTTCCCTATATTTATACAAAACACTGTTAAAGTTGCAGGTCCAACATGCTAAGTTGGGTCTTGAGTTGCCCAGACAAAACCTCATCTTCATCTACCCAGCGGAGCCACCATGGTTTTCACATTGAGTGCTGCTGTTAGAGACTGTGATGGATGTAAAGCAGTTTAACATAAGCAATAAAGAGATTTGAACTCAGTACTCCATGAGTATCAGCATTAATAATGTTATAGTTTGTTATTATTAATATATCTTAAGTTTTTTCTATTTTATTTTAACAATACTATTTTTTAAATTTGATCAAAGTTTCATTTATAGTTTTGTTAGCTTTAGTTTAGTGTTTATTTTGTGAACACGTTTCTATTTAGCTTTTTTAGCTTCAGTTTGAGTAGTTTTACTGAGTTAACAGGACATGTTCAGTGTCAACCAGAGCAAGGTTTGGTGTTGGCACAGCTTTCATTAATTTGTGTGCAAACTTCTTAGTAAAAAATCAAATAAAATAATTGTTTGAACGATTACTGAACCCAAAAAACAAATGCTACGTGTACGTTGTGTATAAAAGTAAACATTATGAGGAATTCTAACAAACTTCTTAATAGAAAAGATAAGTTTATATGCAGATAAATATGCCTAGTTTATATTTTGTGGCAGATGAAGAAAAGACAGAAAATATGTTTTATATTTTTTGTAACTAAACGTGCTTGCAGCTGGGGGGGGGGGGGGGGGGGGGGGGTTCTGTCTTAGATGAGTGCTTATTAAATCTGAAAATAATAATTTTCTTTCAGCTAGTTTTTAGTGACTCTTGTTAAATTTGTTTCATTTTATTTTTTTATTTAATGTGAATTTTTATTATGATTTCATTCATTCATTTTCTTTTCGGCTTAGTCTCTTTATTAACCAAGGGTCGCCACAGCGGAATGAACCGCCAACTTATCCAGCATATGTTTTCCACAGCAGATGCCCTTCCAGCTGTAACCCACCACTGGAAAACATCCATACACACTAACTCACACTCTATGAACAATTTAGCTTACCCAATTCACCTACAGCACAAGTCCTTATACTTGTGGGGGAAGCTGGAGCACCCGAAGGAAATCCACTCGAACACAGGGAGAACATACAAACTTCGCACAGAAACGCCAACTGACCCTGCTGAGGCTCTAACCAGCGCCCTTGCTGTGCGGCGATCGATCTACCTACTGTGCCACCGTGCAGCCCCATTATGATTTCAGTTAACAAAATGTTTTTAGTTTCAGTTTTAGTTTACTATAATAAATGTGTACACCACTGAGTCTGTTGATAGCTTTAAAGTTGTTTTTTTAGATGATATTTTATGCAGTTAACACCACTTGATTTAATAAATCGTATGAAATGCTTGCTTTACTTCTCTCAGCACAATATTCAGTAACACAATCACAATTAAAGCATTTGTTCTGTGTGCCCTGTGGTGTAGAGGATAATCACTTGACTTTAAATGTGAAAGGCTGGGCTCAAATCCTTTAGATGTTGGTTTTTCATCACAATGACGCGAAACTCTAAATAAAACAAAGACCAAAACAGCATAGAAGTCTGGAGATTCAGTGGTTCAGCTGAAAGAGTATAGTATGTTTGTCTGGAAGACCTGAGTTCTATTCTCATTATTGCTTATGTTAAAACCATGAGCTGCATTACATTCATCAAAGTGTGAAACAGCAACTCTCGGTGTGTAAACCGCAGTGGCTCTGCTGACTAAACACACATTAACTGAACATAAGGTTGCAATGGAGTCAGTGGTTCAAGCCCAGCTCATACAGCCGTTTCACTTCAGTGGTTTTATCATTTAGTCTTGGGCACAGGACATGCGAAGAGTGAAATATAACCTAATTCAGGTGTATATGCGCAAGATCTGTGGTACACAGATAAGAGCACCGCCTTACTGGTCCAGGGGTTGCTGGTTTGAATCTAGCCAGATATCTGTAAATGCTGAGATATTGTTTTAGCATTTGCACATATAGAGACTGCCCACAAAAGAGAGCGGATAATCACAAAAGTTCAACTTTAGAGGATGAGTATGCAGATATTAAAGTGTAAAAATGATGTTTTAAGTCACTGACCAAAGTGAAATTACGATTTTTTTAGAAGGGGAAGTGCAGTTTTTCATCCGGTCCACTAGGCGGCGAAAGCGGTTTCACGTTCAGTCTGACTCGCAGCTTCAGGTGTTTGTTTGACAACAAGGAGCGCGTGATGACAGACACCAAAACAAAACACGTGCAGTTTGATTTAAATACACAATTTACAGATGACAGCTTAGCGACAGACTCTTAATGTGTTTAAACAGCACATATTCCAGCTCAACAGCAAATTAAACCTGCGGAATCTGCGATAAAGAGGAGGAATGGAGTGAAGAGACTCACCTGTAAGTGTCATTTCTCTTTAAGTCATTGTTTTGCTTGTAAAATGACTGACATGAGCTGTGGAACAGTCTTTACAGATTTTTTAATAATCATTGATGTTTAGTTTTTATGTTGTCATTATAGCAGGACTCGTCTATCAGTTTATTTTATGTTGTGATGGATGAAATGTGTTGAACACAAACAATTAAAGCTGATCTTGATGTCTTTAATGTAAATATTTTAGAAAGTGCTATCTGAATAATAAGCATGTATGATGGTTGTTCTCAGCTTCCATGAAAGATCTGTTTGTTGTTTACATGTTTCTTGCTATTGTCATGGTAAGCCTGTTTAGTAGCATTGTCATATTTATATTATAAAGCAGCATAAATCTGGAATTACGCTTGTTAAAAAGGTAAATTAGTGAGATTTTGTAGAGCTGCAGTGTTCAATACTGTAGCTGTCAAATAGACAATATCTATCTATCTATATATGTCATCTTATGTTTATGAGCTGTTACGTTGGTGAAGTGATGAATTCTGATGTTTTAGATGTGTTTTCTGCAGTAAAGTGTTTATTTGTGTGTTTCCTCTCCAGAATGAAGGTTGTGTTTGGACTGTACAGCCAACAGAATCAGAGCTCTGGACATTTGACAGCCATGGACTGTAAGGATGGACATCTGCTGCTGGACAGGTGAGACCCGCACCTTGTGTTTGAGGTTTGGTGTGTCGGTTACCATCATTTTCTTTCTGGAGGGTCGTCCCTCTGGAAAGGAAATGATGGTAACCGAAACGGGAGGAGAAGGGACGGGGACCCAAAATTTTATACAGCTAAATTTAATTTTGTAGTAAAAAGCAGCATAACCCCTGCTGTACATGGCCCCGTAGGTCAGGGTGGGACCCGACCCATCCCACCCCTTCTTTCACACCACATTCACACATATCGCAGTGATCTGGCTGGGATTGAACCAGCGACCTCTTAACCCATGAGGCATTGCTCTACCACTGAGCCACAGATCACATAAAGAATGATGTGCTGGAACTCATATTTGACTATTATTTCACTTCCTGATGTCCAATAAATGAGCAGAGCTGGGCTTTGAACCCAAGTCTTTACAACAGCCTTCAGCATGGAGGACATGTGTTCAGCCAGTAGCACCACTGCAGCTTTCACTCTTAATGCAGGAGTTTAGCAAAGTTTGTCAGATATAATCCAGTTATTTAATGATTGAAATAATGAGGTTTGAACCCAGGACTTCTCAATAACAACACAACGCTCTAACCACTGAACCACAGGTCTCTTGACTGAACACATGCTGGAACTTTTATTTCACTCTGATTTTACAATTATTCTATTCATATTTCCACAAGCTGAAGCAGGATTCAAACCCACGACTCCATCATCAATAAACATGTGATTAACTACTTGCACCACTGTGACTTTCATGCTCGTAGCTGGTGTTTTGGACATTGTTGGATTTAAGAGCACATATAGATTACATTTAAAAGTAAGATTTGAACTCATGTTATTATTTCCAAATCAGAATCACAGTAAAAACACACATGATTTGTAAATAACTTTCTCAGTTTGGTCAAATAAATGTTTTATGATTGTTTGAGTTTTACAAAGTTTGTCAGATTCGCCTTAAAGCTTCTTGTTAGCTGAAGATCCTTCATTAACAGTCTCAGGTGTTTTTCATCAGGCTGGAGGTGAACTGGAGAGTGGATCTTCAGGATCAGGATTTTTCCTCGAGTTTTCCTTTTAGTGCTTCAGTTTTCATGTATTAATGCAGATCCACATATTGTCCACAAGATGGAGCTGAAACACTGATCTGATCTCAATCATCAACTTATTTAATGGCAGCTTTATTTAAAACAGAGATGCATGTCATCAGATCAGTGTTTCAGCTCCATCTTGTGGACAATATGTGGATCTGCATTAATACCTGTAAACTGAATTAAATCGAGCCTTTTTTTTCTCTAAAGCAGTTGTCTGATCCTGATCCTGAAGATCCACTCTCCAGTTCACCTCCAACCTGATTCAAAACACCTGAGACTGTTAATGAAGGATCTTCAGCTAACAAGAAACTTCAAGCAAATCAGACACAGTCTGTAATTCAAACAATCTTAAAAGATTTATTTGACTAAACTATGAAAGTTGTTTACAAATCATGTGTGTGTTTTAGTGTGATTGTGAT
The DNA here is from genome assembly GCF_903798145.1 of Danio aesculapii. Classification (NCBI taxonomy): domain Eukaryota; kingdom Metazoa; phylum Chordata; class Actinopteri; order Cypriniformes; family Danionidae; genus Danio; species Danio aesculapii. The sequence continues at coordinate 42,565,558 of NC_079438.1, forward strand.
TTGGAAATAAGAATAAAAGTGTTTTTGCTATTCTTTATTTAATTCATTTATTTGACCATTTTTATATTTATTAGCTGTGCTTGTGACATTTTAAGGTCATCTAAAAATGAATCGTACAGCAGAAATAACTTTGACACATACACAGATAATAGACTGAGATGATTGGATTATCAAGAGCCAGGAACTCTGAATAAAAAAGTGTGTGAAAATCTCCTGCACTCATTACAGGCTCTGTCTCAGTGGATAATCAGGTGCACTCTCTGTGCTGAGGTCTGGAAATTAAATCTCACTTGATAGAGTCATGGGTTAAAATCTCACTTTTAAATGTGATGATAGATGTCATCAAATTCAACAAAGTGTTCAAAACACAAGTGTTTCACATGAAAGTCACAGTGGTGCATGTGGTTAAATATCTTCTCTCATGATGTTGGAGTCTTGGGTTCAAATCCTGCTTCAGCCTGTTTTAACAAAATTGTTGTAAAATCAGAGTGAAATAAAAGTTCCAGCAAGCGTTCAGTCAAGAGACCTGTGGCTCAGTGGTTAGAGCGTTGTGTTGTTATTGAGAAGTCCTGAGTTCAAACCTCATTATTGCAATCATTAAATAACTGGATTATATCTGACAAACTTTGCTAAACTCCTGCATTAAGAGTGAAAGCTGCAGTGGTGCTACTGGCTGAACACATGTCCTCCATGCTGAAGGCTGTTGTAAAGACTTGGGTTCAAAGCCCAGCTCTGCTCATTTATTGCACATCAGGAAGTGAAATAATAGTCAAATATGAGTTCCAGCACATCATTCTTTATGTGATCTGTGGCTCAGTGGTAGAGCAATGCCTCATGGATTAAGAGGTCGCAGGTTCAATCCCAGCCAGATCACTGCGATATGTGTGAATGTGGTGTGAAAGAAGGGGTGGGATGGGTCGGGTCCCACCCTGACCTACGGGGCCATGTACAGCAGGGGTTATGCTGCTTTTTAGTACAAAATTAAATTTAGCTGTATAAAAATTTGGGTCCCCGTCCCTTCTCCTCCCGTTTCGGTTACCATCATTTCCTTTCCAGAGGGACGACCCTCCAGAAAGAAAATGATGGTAACCGACACACCAAACCTCAAACACAAGGTGCGGGTCTCACCTGTCCAGCAGCAGATGTCCATCCTTACAGTCCATGGCTGTCAAATGTCCAGAGCTCTGATTCTGTTGGCTTTACAGTCCAAACACAACCTTCATTCTGGAGAGGAAACACACAAATAAACACTTTACTGCAGAAAACACATCTAAAACATCAGAATTCATCACTTCACCAACGTAACAGCTCATAAACATAAGATGACATATATAGATAGATAGATATTGTCTATTTGACAGCTACAGTATTGAACACTGCAGCTCTACAAAAGCTTACTAGTTGACCTTTTTAAACAAGCATTTAACAAGGAATTTAACAAGCTGTTCCACAGCTCATGTCAGGCATTTTACAAGCAAACAATGACTTAAAGAGAAATGACACTTACAGGTGAGTCTCTTCACTCCATTCCTCCTCTTTATCGCAGATTCCGCAGGTTTAATTTGCTGTTGAGCTGGAATATGTGCTGTTTAAACACATTAAGAGTCTGTCGCTAAGCTGTCATCTGTAAATTGTGTATTTAAATCAAACTGCACGTGTTTTGTTTTGGTGTCTGTCCTCAGGCGCTCCTTGTTGTCAAACAAACACCTGAAGCTGTGGGTCAGACTGGACGTGAAACCGCTTTCGCCGCCTAGTGGAGCGGATGAAGAACTGCACTGCCGCTTCGGTCTACTCCATCAGGCTGTAAACTTTAGGTAGCAAAAGACTTTGAAATGGGGCTTGATTTTCATATATTTGCAAACTAATTAATGATTTATGTAGGAGCTGAACACGCTGATGTGGTAGGATAGTGGTATGACACAAGCCTCAGGTGTAAACACTAAAGACAGGACAGAAGGTTTTCAGAGTCGTTTATTCTGTATTTCTGTGCAGTTTATCTGTTTTGTATCTTTCTGAAGTGATGTTCACTTAAACTTGTTTTATTTTGATGTCACTTTTTACATTTAAAGTAGCATTTGACCTAATTATTGAGTGCAAACGGTGTATTTGGAGAAATAAATCTGTGTTAAAATGGAGACTGCTTTCAATTCATTTAAACTGATGATATTAATGACAAGGAAACATTTAATGGCAGCTTTATTTAAAACAGAGATGCAAGAAATCAGATCAGTGTTTCAGCTCCATCCTGTGGACAATATGTGGATCTGCATTAATACCTGAAAACTGAATTAAATCAAGCCTTTTCTTTTCTCGAGCGCTTGTCTGTCTTTAGTCCCTTTATTAACCAGGGGTCACCACAGCGGAATGAACCGCCAACTTATTCAGCATATGTTTTCCACAGTGCATGCCCTTTCAGCTGTAACCCACCACTGGAAAACATCCATACACACTCACTCACACACATACACTATGGACAATTTAGCTTACCCAATTCACCTACAGCACAACTCCTTATACTTGTGGGGGAAGCTGGAGCACCTGAAGGAAATCCACTCGAACACAGGGAGAACATACAAACTTCGCACAGAAACACCAACTGACCCTGCTGAGGCTCTAACCAGCGCCCTTGCTGTGCGGCGATCGATCTACCTACTGTGCCACCGTGCAGCCCCATTATGATTTCAGTTAACAAAATGTTTTTAGTCTTCGTTTTAGTTTACTATAATAAATGTGTACACCACTGAGTCTGTTGATAGCTTTAAAGTTGTTTTTTGAGTGATATTGTATGCAGTTAACACCACTTGATTTAATAAATCGTATGAAATGCTTGCTTTACTTCTCTCAGCACAGTATTCAGTAACACAATCACAATTAAAGCATTTGTTCTGTGTACCCTGTGGTGTAGAGGATAATCACTTGACTTTGAATGTGAGAGGCTGGGCTCAAATCCTTTAGATGTTGGTTTTTCATCACAATGACGCGAAACTCTAAATAAAACAAAGACCAAAACAGCATAGAAGTCTGAAGACTCAGTGGTTCAGCTGAAAGAGTGTAGTATGTTTGTCTGGAAGACCTGAGTTCTATTCTCATTATTGCTTATGTTAAAACCATGAGCTGCATTACATTCATTAAAGTGTGAAACAGCAACTCTCAGTGTGTAAACCGCAGTGGCTCTGCTGACTAAACACACATTAACTGAACATAAGGTTGTGATGGAGTCAGTGGTTCAAGCCCAGCTCATACAGCCGTTTCACTTCAGTGGTTTTATCATGAAGTCACAGGACAAGCGAAGAGTGAAATATAACTTAATCCATGAGTCTATGAACAAGATCTGTGGTACACAGATAAGAGCACTGCCTTACTGGTTCAGGGGTTGCTGGTTCGAATCTAGCCAGATATCTGTAAATGCTGAGATATTGTTTTAGCATTTGCACATATAGAGACTGCCCACAAAAGAGAGCGGATAATCACAAAAGTTCAACTTTAGAGGATGAGTATGCAGATATTAAAGTGTAAAAATGATGTTTTAAGTCACTGACCAAAGTGAAATTACGATTTTTTTTAGAAGGGGAAGTGCAGTTTTTCATCCGCTCCACTAGGCGGCGAAAGCGGTTTCACGTCCACTCCGACTCACAGCTTCAGGTGTTTGTTTGACAACAAGGAGCGCGTGATGACAGACACCAAAACAAAACACGTGCAGTTTGATTTAAATACACAATTTACAGATGACAGCTTAGCGACAGACTCTTAATGTGTTTAAACAGCACATATTCCAGCTCAACAGCAAATTAAACCTGCGGAATCTGCGATAAAGAGGAGGAATGGAGTGAAGGGACTCACCTGTAAGTGTCATTTCTCTTTAAGTCATTGTTTTGCTTGTAAATTGCCTGACATAAGCTGTGGAACAGTCTTTACACATTTTATAATAATCATTGATATTTAGTTTTTATGTTGTCATTATAGCAGGACTCGTCTATCAGTTTATTTTATGTTGTGATGGATGAAATGTGTTGAACACAAACAATCAAAGCTGATCTTGATATCTTTAATGTAAATATTTTAGAAAGTGCTGTCTGACAAATAAGTATGTATGATGGTTGTTTTCAGCTTTCATGAAATATCTGTTTGTTGTTTACATGTTTCTTGCTATTGTCATGTTTAGTAGCATTGTCATATTTATATTGTAAAGCAGCATAAATCTGGAATTACGCTTGTTAAAAAGGTAAATTAGTGAGATTTTGTAGAGCTGCAGTGTTCAATACTGTAGCTGTCAAATAGACAATATCTATCTATCTATATATGTCATCTTATGTTTATGAGCTGTTACGTTGGTGAAGTGATGAATTCTGGTGTTTTAGATGTGTTTTCTGCAGTAAAGTGTTTATTTGTGTGTTTCCTCCCCAGAATGAAGGTTGTGTTTGGACTGTACAGCCAACAGAATCAGAGCTCTGGACATTTGACAGCCATGGACTGTAAGGATGGACATCTGCTGCTGGACAGGTGAGACCCGCACCTTGTGTTTGAGGTTTGGTGTGTCGGTTACCATCATTTTCTTTCTGGAGGGTCGTCCCTCTGGAAAGGAAATGATGGTAACCGAAACGGGAGGAGAAGGGACGGGGACCCAAAATTTTATACAGCTAAATTTAATTTTGTTGTAAAAAGCAGCATAACCCCTGCTGTACATGGCCCCGTAGGTCAGGGTGGGACCCGACCCATCCCACCCCTTCTTTCACACCACATTCACACATATCGCAGTGATCTGGCTGGGATTGAACCAGCGACCTCTTAACCCATGAGGCATTGCTCTACCACTGAGCCACAGATCACATAAAGAATGATGTGCTGGAACTCATATTTGACTATTATTTCACTTCCTGATGTGCAATAAATGAGCAGAGCTGGGCTTTGAACCCAAGTCTTTTCGACAGCCTTCAGCATGGAGGACATGTGTTCAGCCAGTAGCACCACTGCAGCTTTCACTCTTAATGCAGGAGTTTAGCAAAGTTTGTCAGATATAATCCAGTTATTTAATGATTGAAATAATGAGGTTTGAACTCAGGACTTCTCAATAACAACACAACGCTCTAACCACTGAGCCACAGGTCTCTTGACTGAACACATGCTGGAACTTTTATTTCACTCTGATTTTGCAATTATTCCATTTATATTTCCACAAGCTGAAGCTGGATTTAAACCCACTACTCCATCATCAATAAACATGTGTTTAACTACTTGCACCACTGTGACTTTCATGCTCGTAGCTGGTGTTTTGGACATTGTTGGATTTAAGAGCACATATAGATTACATTTAAAAGTAAGATTTGAACTCATGTTATTATTTCCAAATCAGAATCACAGTAAAAACACACATGATTTGTAAATAACTTTCTCAGTTTGGTCAAATAAATGTTTTATGATTGTTTGAGTTTTACAAAGTTTGTCAGATTCGCCTTAAAGCTTCTTGTTAGCTGAAGATCCTTCATTAACAGTCTCAGGTGTTTTTCATCAGGCTGGAGGTGAACTGGAGAGTGGATCTTCAGGATCAGGATTTTTCCTCGAGTTTTCCTTTTAGTGCTTCAGTTTTCATGTATTAATGCAGATCCACATATTGTCCACAAGATGGAGCTGAAACACTGATCTGATCTCAATCATCAACTTATTTAATGGCAGCTTTATTTAAAACAGAGATGCATGTCATCAGATCAGTGTTTCAGCTCCATCTTGTGGACAATATGTGGATCTGCATTAATACCTGTAAACTCAATTAAATCGAGCCTTTTTTTCTCTAAAGCAGTTGTCTGATCCTGATCCTGAAGATCCACTCTCCAGTTCACCTCCAACCTGATTCAAAACACCTGAGACTGTTAATGAAGGATCTTCAGCTAACAAGAAACTTCAAGCAATCTGACACAGTCTGTAATTCAAACAATCCTAAAAGATTTATTTGACTAAACTATGAAAGTTGTTTACAAATCATGTGTGTGTTTTAGTGTGATTGTGATTTGGAAATAAGAATAAAAGTGTATTTGCTATTCTTTATTCAATTCATTTATTTGACCATTTTTATATTTATTAGTTGTGCTTGTGACATTTAAGGTCATCTAAAAATGAATCGTACAGCAGAAATAACTTTGACACATACACAGATAATAGACTGAGATGATTGGATTATCAAGAGCCAGGAACTCAAACTGAAGAAAAAAGTGTGTGAAAATCTCCTGCACTCATCACAGGCTCTGTCTCAGTGGATAATCAGGTGCACTCTCTGTGCTGAGGTCTGGAAATTAAATCTCACTTGATAGAGTCATGGTTAAAATCTCACTTTTAAATGTGACGATAGATGTCATCAAATTCAACAAAGTGTTCAAAACACAAGCGTTTCACATGAAAGTCACAGTGGTGCATGTGGTTAAATATCTTCTCTCATGATGTTGGAGTCGTGGGTTCAAATCCTGCTTCAGCCTGTTTTAACAAAATTGTTGTAAAATCAGAGTGAAATAAAGTTCCAGCATGTGTTCAGCCAAGAGAACAGTGGCTCAGTGGTTAGAGTGTTGTGTTGTTATTGAGAAGTCCTGAGTTCAAACCTCATTATTGCAATCATTAAATAACTGGATTATATCTGACAAACTTTGCTAAACTCCTGCATTAAGAGTGAAAGCTGCAGTGGTGCTACTGGATGAACACATGTCCTCCATGCTGAAGGCTGTCGTAAAGACTTGGGTTCAAAGCCCAGCTCTGCTCATTTATTGCACATCAGGAGGTGAAATAATAGTCAAATATGAGTTCCAGCACATCATTCTTTATGTGATCTGTGGCTCAGTGGTAGAGCAATGCCTCATGGGTTAAGAGGTTGCTGGTTCAATCCCAGCCAGATCACTGCGATATGTGTGAGTGTGGTGTGAAAGAAGGGGTGGGATGGGTCGGGTCCCACCCTGACCTACGGGGCCATGTACAGCAGGGGTTATGCTGCTTTTTACTACGAAATTAAATTTAGCTGTATAAAATTTGGGGTCCCCGTCCCTTCTCCACCCGTTTCGGTTACCATCATTTCCTTTCCAGAGGGACGACCCTCCAGAAAGAAAATGATGGTAACCGACACACCAAACCTCAAACACAAGGTGCGGGTCTCACCTGTCCAGCAGCAGATGTCCATCCTTACAGTCCATGGCTGTCAAATGTCCAGAGCTCTGATTCTGTTGGCTGTACAGTCCAAACACAACCTTCATTCTGGAGAAGAAACACACAAATAAACACTTTACTGCAGAAAACACATCTAAAACATCAGAATTCATCACTTCACCAACGTAACAGCTCATAAACATAAGATGACATATATAGATAGATAGATATTGTCTATTTGACAGCTACAGTATTGAACACTGAGGCACTACAAAAACTCTTTAATTGACTGTTTTAACAAGCGTAAGTCCAGATTTATGCTGCTTTACAATATAAATATCACATTGCTACTCCTTAAAATATATAAAAACAAAGTCTGACAGTGACATTAGCAAGAAAAATGTAAACAAAGTCTGATAATCATCATGGAGGCTGAGACAACCTTCAATCAAGCTCATTACAAGATATCCTTAAAAACTAAACATCAATGAATATTATAAAATGTGTAAAGACTGTTCCACAGCTCATGTCAGGCAATTTACAAGCAAAACAATGACTTAAAGAGAAATGACACTTACAGGTGAGTCTCTTCACTCCATTCCTCCTCTTTATCGCAGATTCCGCAGGTTTAATTTGCTGTTGAGCTGGAATATGTGCTGTTTAAACACATTAAGAGTCTGTCGCTAAGCTGTCATCTGTAAATTGTGTATTTAAATCAAACTGCGCGTGTTTTGTTTTGGTGTCTGTCATCAGGCGCTCCTTGTTGTCAAACAAACACCTGAAGCTGCGAGTCAGACTGGACGTGAAACCGCTTTCGCCGCCTAGTGGAGCGGATGAAGAACTGCACTGCCGCTTCTGTCTACTCCATCAGGCTGTAAACTTTAGGTAGCAAAAGACTTTGAAATGGGGCTTAATTTTCGTATATTTGCAAACTAATTAATGATTTATGTAGGAGCTGAACACGCTGATGTGGTAGGATAGTGGTATGACACAAGCCTCAGGTGTAAACACTAAAGACAGGACAGAAGATTTTCAGAGTCGTTTATTCTGTAATTCTGTGCAGTTTATCTGTTTTGTATCTTTCTGAAGTGATGTTCACTTAAACTTGTTTTATTTTGAAGTCACTGTTCACATTTAAAGTAGCATTTGACCTAATTATTGAGTGCAAACAGCATATTTGGAGAAATAAATCTGTGTTAAAATGGAGACTGCTTTCAATTCATTTAAACTGATGATATTAATGACAAGGAAACATTTAATGGCAGCTTTATTGAAAACAGAGATGCAAGAAATCAGATCAGTGTTTCAGCTCCATCCTGTGGACATTATGTGGATCTGCATTAATACCTGAAAACTGAATTAAATCAAGCCTTTTCTTTTCTTGAGCGCTTGTTTAATCCTGATCCTGAAGATCCACTTCAGTATTTCACCTCCAGCCTGATCAATAAGACCTGAAGCTGTTAATCAAAGTCTTTTAGATGCTAAGAAGCTTCAAAGTTAATGAGACTCTTGTTTTTATTTCAAATAAATGAACGATATTTACAAATGATGTTCGTGTTATCAATTTAGTTTCAGCGTGTAACTTTTTAAATGAATCCAAAATGAGGCACACACAGTTGAAATACTTTAGTTTTAATAAATAAAAAATGAATGTGTGAAAAGTCTGTCAGACTCATCTCAGGCTCTGTGGCTCAGTGGGTAATCTGCTGAAGTCTGGAGCTTAAATCCTACTTTTCATTGTGATAAACAGTGGTTATTAAGTGCAACAAAATGTCCAAATTTCTAGTGCTCAGTGTGAAAGTCATAGTGGTGCATGTGGATAAACGCATGTTCTCTGATGATGGAGTCTTGTGTTCAAATCACACTTTTGTTTGTGATAAATAGAGTTTATTATTACATGCAACAAAGTGTCCAAAACACCAGCGTTTGTTGTGAAAGACACAGTGGCACAAGTGGGAAAACTCATGGTCTTTGATGAAGGAGTCGTGGGTTCAAATCTCTCTTCTGCTCGTTGAAGTTTTAACAGGAACGTTGTGAAATCAGAGTGAAATAAAAGTTCCAGCAAGTGTTCAGTCAAGAGACCTGTGGCTCAGTGGTTAGATCATTGTGTTGTTATTGAGAAGTCCTGAGTTCAAACCTCATTAATTCAATCATTAAATAACTGGATTATATCTGACAAACTTTGCTAAACTCCTGCATTAAGAGTGAAAGCTGCAGTGGTGCTACTGGCTGAACACATGTCCTCCATGCTGAAGGCTGTTGTAAAGACTTGGGTTCAAAGCCCAGCTCTGCTCATTCATTGCACATCAGGAAGTGAAATAATAGTCAAATATGAGTTCCAGCACATCATTCTTTATGTGATCTGTGGCTCAGTGGTAGAGCAATGCCTCATGGGTTAAGAGGTCGCTGGTTCAATCCCAGCCAGATCACTGCGATATGTGTGAGTGTGGTGTGAAAGAAGGGGTGGGATGGGTCGGGTCCCACCCTGACCTACGGGGCCATGTACAGCAGGGGTTATGCTGCTTTTTACTACAAAATTAAATTTAGCTGTATAAAATTTGGGGTCCCCGTCCCTTCTCCACCCGTTTCGGTTACCATCATTTCCTTTCCAGAGGGACGACCCTCCAGAAAGAAAATGATGGTAACCGACACACCAAACCTCAAACACAAGGAGCGGGTCTCACCTGTCCAGCAGCAGATGTCCATCCTTACAGTCCATGGCTGTCAAATGTCCAGAGCTCTGATTCTGTTGGCTGTACAGTCCAAACACAACCTTCATTCTGGAGAAGAAACACACAAATAAACACTTTACTGCAGAAAACACATCTAAAACACCAGAATTCATCACTTCACCAACGTAACAGCTCATAAACATAAGATGACATATATAGATAGATAGATATTGTCTATTTGACAGCTACAGTATTGAACACTGCAGCTCTACAAAAGCTTACTAGTTGACCTTTTTAAACAAGCATTTAACAAGGAATTTAACAAGCTGTTCCACAGCTCATGTCAGGCATTTTACAAGCAAAACAATGACTTAAAGAGAAATGACACTTACAGGTGAGTCTCTTCACTCCATTCCTCCTCTTTATCGCAGATTCCGCAGGTTTAATTTGCTGTTGAGCTGGAATATGTGCTGTTTAAACACATTAAGAGTCTGTCGCTAAGCTGTCATCTGTAAATTGTGTATTTAAATCAAACTGCACGTGTTTTGTTTTGGTGTCTGTCCTCAGGCGCTCCTTGTTGTCAAACAAACACCTGAAGCTGTGGGTCAGACTGGACGTGAAACCGCTTTCGCCGCCTAGTGGAGCGGATGAAGAACTGCACTGCCGCTTCGGTCTACTCCATCAGGCTGTAAACTTTAGGTAGCAAAAGACTTTGAAATGGGGCTTGATTTTCATATATTTGCAAACTAATTAATGATTTATGTAGGAGCTGAACACGCTGATGTGGTAGGATAGTGGTATGACACAAGCCTCAGGTGTAAACACTAAAGACAGGACAGAAGGTTTTCAGAGTCGTTTATTCTGTATTTCTGTGCAGTTTATCTGTTTTGTATCTTTCTGAAGTGATGTTCACTTAAACTTGTTTTATTTTGATGTCACTTTTTACATTTAAAGTAGCATTTGACCTAATTATTGAGTGCAAACGGTGTATTTGGAGAAATAAATCTGTGTTAAAATGGAGACTGCTTTCAATTCATTTAAACTGATGATATTAATGACAAGGAAACATTAATGGCAGCTTTATTTAAAACAGAGATGCAAGAAATCAGATCAGTGTTTCAGCTCCATCCTGTGGACAATATGTGGATCTGCATTAATACCTGAAAACTGAATTAAATCAAGCCTTTTCTTTTCTCGAGCGCTTGTCTGTCTTTAGTCCCTTTATTAACCAGGGGTCACCACAGCGGAATGAACCGCCAACTTATTCAGCATATGTTTTCCACAGTGCATGCCCTTTCAGCTGTAACCCACCACTGGAAAACATCCATACACACTCACTCACACACATACACTATGGACAATTTAGCTTACCCAATTCACCTACAGCACAACTCCTTATACTTGTGGGGGAAGCTGGAGCACCTGAAGGAAATCCACTCGAACACGGGGAGAACATACAAACTTCGCACAGAAACACCAACTGACCCTGCTGAGGCTCTAACTAGCGCCCTTGCTGTGCGGCGATCGATCTACCTACTGTGCCACCGTGCAGCCCCATTATGATTTCAGTTAACAAAATGTTTTTAGTCTTCGTTTTAGTTTACTATAATAAATGTGTACACCACTGAGTCTGTTGATAGCTTTTAAAGTTGTTTTTTGAGTGATATTGTATGCAGTTAACACCACTTGATTTAATAAATCGTATGAAATGCTTGCTTTACTTCTCTCAGCACAGTATTCAGTAACACAATCACAATTAAAGCATTTGTTCTGTGTACCCTGTGGTGTAGAGGATAATCACTTGACTTTGAATGTGAAAGGCTGGGCTCAAATCCTTTAGATGTTGGTTTTTCATCACAATGACGCGAAACTCTAAATAAAACAAAGACCAAAACAGCATAGAAGTCTGAAGACTCAGTGGTTCAGCTGAAAGAGTATAGTATGTTTGTCTGGAAGACCTGAGTTCTATTCTCATTATTGCTTATGTTAAAACCATGAGCTGCATTACATTCATTAAAGTGTGAAACAGCAACTCTCAGTGTGTAAACCGTAGTGGCTCTGCTGACTAAACACACATTAACTGAACATAAGGTTGTGATGGAGTCAGTGGTTCAAGCCCAGCTCATACAGCCGTTTCACTTCAGTGGTTTTATCATGAAGTCACAGGACAAGCGAAGAGTGAAATATAACTTAATCCATGAGTCTATGAACAAGATCTGTGGTACACAGATAAGAGCACTGCCTTACTGGTTCAGTGGTTGCTGGTTTGAATCTAGCCAGATATCTGTAAATGCTGAGATATTGTTTTAGCATTTGCACATATAGAGACTGCCCACAAAAGAGAGCGGATAATCACAAAAGTTCAACTTTAGAGGATGAGTATGCAGATATTAAAGTGTAAAAATGATGTTTTAAGTCACTGACCAAAGTGAAATTACGATTTTTTTAGAAGGGGAAGTGCAGTTTTTCATCCGCTCCACTAGGCGGCGAAAGCGGTTTCACGTCCACTCCGACTCACAGCTTCAGGTGTTTGTTTGACAACAAGGAGCGCGTGATGACAGACACCAAAACAAAACACGTGCAGTTTGATTTAAATACACAATTTACAGATGACAGCTTAGCGACAGACTCTTAATGTGTTTAAACAGCACATATTCCAGCTCAACAGCAAATTAAACCTGCGGAATCTGCGATAAAGAGGAGGAATGGAGTGAAGGGACTCACCTGTAAGTGTCATTTCTCTTTAAGTCATTGTTTTGCTTGTAAATTGCCTGACATAAGCTGTGGAACAGTCTTTACACATTTTATAATAATCATTGATATTTAGTTTTTATGTTGTCATTATAGCAGGACTCGTCTATCAGTTTATTTTATGTTGTGATGGATGAAATGTGTTGAACACAAACAATCAAAGCTGATCTTGATATCTTTAATGTAAATATTTTAGAAAGTGCTGTCTGACAAATAAGTATGTATGATGGTTGTTTTCAGCTTTCATGAAATATCTGTTTGTTGTTTACATGTTTCTTGCTATTGTCATGTTTAGTAGCATTGTCATATTTATATTGTAAAGCAGCATAAATCTGGAATTACGCTTGTTAAAAAGGTAAATTAGTGAGTTTTTGTAGAGCTGCAGTGTTCAATACTGTAGCTGTCAAATAGACAATATCTATCTATCTATATATGTCATCTTATGTTTATGAGCTGTTACGTTGGTGAAGTGATGAATTCTGATGTTTTAGATGTGTTTTCTGCAGTAAAGTGTTTATTTGTGTGTTTCCTCCCCAGAATGAAGGTTGTGTTTGGACTGTACAGCCAACAGAATCAGAGCTCTGGACATTTGACAGCCATGGACTGTAAGGATGGACATCTGCTGCTGGACAGGTGAGACCCGCACCTTGTGTTTGAGGTTTGGTGTGTCGGTTACCATCATTTTCTTTCTGGAGGGTCGTCCCTCTGGAAAGGAAATGATGGTAACCGAAACGGGAGGAGAAGGGACGGGGACCCAAATTTTTATACAGCTAAATTTAATTTTGTAGTAAAAAGCAGCATAACCCCTGCTGTACATGGCCCCGTAGGTCAGGGTGGGACCCGACCCATCCCACCCCTTCTTTCACACCACATTCACACATATCGCAGTGATCTGGCTGGGATTGAACCAGCGACCTCTTAACCCATGAGGCATTGCTCTACCACTGAGCCACAGATCACATAAAGAATGATGTGCTGGAACTCATATTTGACTATTATTTCACTTCCTGATGTGCAATAAATGAGCAGAGCTGGGCTTTGAACCCAAGTCTTTTCGACAGCCTTCAGCATGGAGGACATGTGTTCAGCCAGTAGCGCCACTGTGGCTTTCACTCTTAATGCAGGAGTTTAGCAAAGTTTGTCAGATATAATCCAGTTATTTAATGATTGAAATAATGAGGTTTGAACTCAGGACTTCTCAATAACAACACAACGCTCTAACCACTGAACCACAGGTCTCTTGACTGAACACATGCTGGAACTTTTATTTCACTCTGATTTTGCAATTATTCCATTTATATTTCCACAAGCTGAAGCTGGATTTAAACCCACTACTCCATCATCAATAAACATGTGTTTAACTACTTGCACCACTGTGACTTTCATGCTCGTAGCTGGTGTTTTGGACATTGTTGGATTTAAGAGCACATATAGATTACATTTAAAAGTAAGATTTGAACTCATGTTATTATTTCCAAATCAGAATCACAGTAAAAACACACATGATTTGTAAATAACTTTCTCAGTTTGGTCAAATAAATGTTTTATGATTGTTTGAGTTTTACAAAGTTTGTCAGATTCGCCTTAAAGCTTCTTGTTAGCTGAAGATCCTTCATTAACAGTCTCAGGTGTTTTTCATCAGGCTGGAGGTGAACTGGAGAGTGGATCTTCAGGATCAGGATTTTTCCTCGAGTTTTCCTTTTAGTGCTTCAGTTTTCATGTATTAATGCAGATCCACATATTGTCCACAAGATGGAGCTGAAACACTGATCTGATCTCAATCATCAACTTATTTAATGGCAGCTTTATTTAAAACAGAGATGCATGTCATCAGATCAGTGTTTCAGCTCCATCTTGTGGACAATATGTGGATCTGCATTAATACCTGTAAACTCAATTAAATCGAGCCTTTTTTTCTCTAAAGCAGTTGTCTGATCCTGATCCTGAAGATCCACTCTCCAGTTCACCTCCAACCTGATTCAAAACACCTGAGACTGTTAATGAAGGATCTTCAGCTAACAAGAAACTTCAAGCAAATCTGACACAGTCTGTAATTCAAACAATCCTAAAAGATTTATTTGACTAAACTATGAAAGTTGTTTACAAATCATGTGTGTGTTTTAGTGTGATTGTGATTTGGAAATAAGAATAAAAGTGTATTTGCTATTCTTTATTCAATTCATTTATTTGACCATTTTTATATTTATTAGTTGTGCTTGTGACATTTAAGGTCATCTAAAAATGAATCGTACAGCAGAAATAACTTTGACACATACACAGATAATAGACTGAGATGATTGGATTATCAAGAGCCAGGAACTCAAACTGAAGAAAAAAGTGTGTGAAAATCTCCTGCACTCATCACAGGCTCTGTCTCAGTGGATAATCAGGTGCACTCTCTGTGCTGAGGTCTGGAAATTAAATCTCACTTGATAGAGTCATGGGTTAAAATCTCACTTTTAAATGTGACGATAGATGTCATCAAATTCAACAAAGTGTTCAAAACACAAGCGTTTCACATGAAAGTCACAGTGGTGCATGTGGTTAAATATCTTCTCTCATGATGTTGGAGTCGTGGGTTCAAATCCTGCTTCAGCCTGTTTTAACAAAATTGTTGTAAAATCAGAGTGAAATAAAAGTTCCAGCATGTGTTCAGCCAAGAGAACAGTGGCTCAGTGGTTAGAGTGTTGTGTTGTTATTGAGAAGTCCTGAGTTCAAACCTCATTATTGCAATCATTAAATAACTGGATTATATCTGACAAACTTTGCTAAACTCCTGCATTAAGAGTGAAAGCTGCAGTGGTGCTACTGGCTGAACACATGTCCTCCATGCTGAAGGCTGTCGTAAAGACTTGGGTTCAAAGCCCAGCTCTGCTCATTTATTGCACATCAGGAGGTGAAATAATAGTCAAATATGAGTTCCAGCACATCATTCTTTATGTGATCTGTGGCTCAGTGGTAGAGCAATGCCTCATGGGTTAAGAGGTTGCTGGTTCAATCCCAGCCAGATCACTGCGATATGTGTGAGTGTGGTGTGAAAGAAGGGGTGGGATGGGTCGGGTCCCACCCTGACCTACGGGGCCATGTACAGCAGGGGTTATGCTGCTTTTTACTACGAAATTAAATTTAGCTGTATAAAATTTGGGGTCCCCGTCCCTTCTCCACCCGTTTCGGTTACCATCATTTCCTTTCCAGAGGGACGACCCCTCCAGAAAGAAAATGATGGTAACCGACACACCAAACCTCAAACACAAGGTGCGGGTCTCACCTGTCCAGCAGCAGATGTCCATCCTTACAGTCCATGGCTGTCAAATGTCCCAGAGCTCTGATTCTGTTGGCTGTACAGTCCAAACACAACCTTCATTCTGGAGAAGAAACACACAAATAAACACTTTACTGCAGAAAACACATCTAAAACATCAGAATTCATCACTTCACCAACGTAACAGCTCATAAACATAAGATGACATATATAGATAGATAGATATTGTCTATTTGACAGCTACAGTATTAAACACTGCAGCTCTACAAAAACCCTTTAATTGACTTTATTAACAAGCGTAAGTCCAGATTTATGCTGCTTTATAATATAAATATCACAATTCTACTCCTTAAAATATATAAAAACAAAGTCTGACAGTGACATTAGCAAGAAAGATGTTAACAAAGTCCATCATGGAGGCTGAGACAACCTTCAATCAAGCTCATTACAAGATATCCTTAAAAACTATATACCAATGATTATTATAAAATGTGTAAAGACTGTTCCACAGCTCATGTCAGGCATTTTACAAGCAAAACAATGACTTAAAGAGAAATGACACTTACAGGTGAGTCTCTTCACTCCATTCCTCCTCTTTATCGCAGATTCCGCTGGTTTAATTTGCTGTTGAGCTGGAATATGTGCTGTTTAAACACATTAAGAGTCTGTCGCTAAGCTGTCATCTGTAAATTGTGTATTTAAATCAAACTGCGCGTGTTTTGTTTTGGTGTCTGTCATCAGGCGCTCCTTGTTGTCAAACAAACACCTGAAGCTGTGAGTCAGACTGGACGTGAAACCGCTTTCGCCGCCTAGTGGAGCGGATGAAGAACTGCACTGCCGCTTCTGTCTACTCCATCAGGCTGTAAACTTTAGGTAGCAAAAGACTTTGAAATGGGGCTTGATTTTCGTATATTTGCAAACTAATGTATGATTTATGTAGGAGCTGAACACGCTGATGTGGTAGGATAGTGGTATGACACAAGCCTCAGGTGTAAACACTAAAGACAGGA
This sequence comes from Danio aesculapii, assembly GCF_903798145.1. Classification (NCBI taxonomy): domain Eukaryota; kingdom Metazoa; phylum Chordata; class Actinopteri; order Cypriniformes; family Danionidae; genus Danio; species Danio aesculapii. The sequence continues at coordinate 42,582,372 of NC_079438.1, forward strand.
CAGAAGATTTTCAGAGTCGTTTATTCTGTAATTCTGTGCAGTTTATCTGTTTTGTATCTTTCTGAAGTGATGTTCACTTAAACTTGTTTTATTTTGATGTCATTGTTCACATTTAAAGTAGCATTTGACCTAATTATTGAGTGCAAACAGCATATTTGGAGAAATAAATCTGTGTTAAAATGGAGACTGCTTTCAATTCATTTAAACTGATGATATTAATGACAAGGAAACATTTAATGGCAGCTTTATTTAAAACAGAGATGCAAGAAATCAGATCAGTGTTTCAGCTCCATCCTGTGGACAATATGTGGATCTGCATTAATACCTGAAAACTGAATTAAATCAAGCCTTTTCTTTTCTCGAGCGCTTGTCTAATCCTGATCCTGAAGATCCACTTCAGTATTTCACCTCCAGCCTGATCAATAAGACCTGAAGCTGTTAATCAAAGTCTTTTAGATCCTAAGAAGCTTCAAAGTTAATGAGACTCTTGTTTTTATTTCAAATAAATGAACGATATTTACAAATGATGTTCGTGTTATCAATTTAGTTTCAGCGTGTGACTTTTTAAATGAATCCAAAATGAGGCACACACAGTTGAAATACTTTAGTTTTAATAAATAAAAAGTGAATGTGTGAAAAGTCTGTCAGACTCATCTCAGGCTCTGTGGCTCAGTGGGTAATCTGCTGAAGTCTGGAGCTTAAATCCTACTTTTCATTGTGATAAACAGTGGTTATTAAGTGCAACAAAATGTCCAAATTTCTAGTGCTCAGTGTGAAAGTCACAGTGGTGCATGTGGATAAACGCATGTTCTCTGATGATGGAGTCTTGTGTTCAAATCACACTTTTGTTTGTGATAAATAGAGTTTATTATTACATGCAACAAAGTGTCCAAAACACCAGCATTGATTGTGAAAGACACAGTGGCACAAGTGGGAAAACTCATGGTCTTTGATGAAGGAGTCGTGGGTTCAAATCTCTCTTCTGCTCGTTGAAGTTTTAACAGGATCGTTGTGAAATCAAGAGTGAAATAAAAGTTCCAGCATGTGTTCAGTCAAGAGACCTGTGGCTCAGTGGTTAGAGCATTGTGTTGTTATTGAGAAGTCCTGAGTTCAAACCTCATTATTGCAATCATTAAATAACTGGATTATATCTGACAAACTTTACTAAACTCCTGCATTAAGAGTGAAAGCTGCAGTGGTGCTACTGGCTGAACACATGTCCTCCATGCTGAAGGCTGTTGTAAAGACTTGGGTTCAAAGCCCAGCTCTGCTCATTTATTGCACATCAGGAAGTGAAATAATAGTCAAATATGAGTTCCAGCACATCATTCTTTATGTGATCTGTGGCTCAGTGGTAGAGCAATGCCTCATGGGTTAAGAGGTCGCTGGTTCAATCCCAGCCAGATCACTGCGATATGTGTGAATGTGGTGTGAAAGAAGGGGTGGGATGGGTCGGGTCCCACCCTGACCTACGGGGCCATGTACAGCAGGGGTTATGCTGCTTTTTACTACAAAATTAAATTTAGCTGTATAAAATTTTGGGTCCCCGTCCCTTCTCCACCCGTTTCGGTTACCATCATTTCCTTTCCAGAGGGACGACCCTCCAGAAAGAAAATGATGGTAACCGACACACCAAACCTCAAACACAAGGTGCGGGTCTCACCTGTCCAGCAGCAGATGTCCATCCTTACAGTCCATGGCTGTCAAATGTCCAGAGCTCTGATTCTGTTGGCTGTACAGTCCAAACACAACCTTCATTCTGGAGAGGAAACACACAAATAAACACTTTACTGCAGAAAACACATCTAAAACATCAGAATTCATCACTTCACCAACGTAACAGCTCATAAACATAAGATGACATATATAGATAGATATTGTCTATTTGACAGGTACAGTATTAAACACTGCAGCTCTACAAAAACTCTTTAATTGACTGTTTTAACAAGCGTAAGTCCAGATTTATGCTGCTTTACAATATAAATATCACATTGCTACTCCTTAAAATATATATAAACATAAAGTCTGACAGTGACATTAGCAAGAAAAATGTAAACAAAGTCTGATAATCATCATGGAGGCTGAGACAACCTTCAATCAAGCTCATTACAAGATATCCTTAAAAACTAAACATCAATGAATATTATAAAATGTGTAAAGACTGTTCCACAGCTCATGTCAGGCAATTTACAAGCAAAACAATGACTTAAAGAGAAATGACACTTACAGGTGAGTCTCTTCACTCCATTCCTCCTCTTTATCGCAGATTCCGCAGGTTTAATTTGCTGTTGAGCTGGAATATGTGCTGTTTAAACACATTAAGAGTCTGTCGCTAAGCTTTCATCTGTAAATTGTGTATTAAAATCAAACTGCACGTGTTTTGTTTTGGTGTCTGTCATCAGGCGCTCCTTGTTGTCAAACAAACACCTGAAGCTGTGAGTCAGACTGGACGTAAAACCGCTTCCGCCACCTAGTGGAGCGGATGAAGATCTGCACTTCTAACTCTACCACACGAGAAAAAAATGATTCAATCTCATAATTCTATTGTAATACTTTGAATGCCAAAACAAATTGCTCTTTCTAAACAGTTTCTTCAATAAATTTTCATTTTAAAGTCAATTTCTCTGTAATAACTTTAATACTTGATATATCTTTCCTATGTAAACATATAGGCTATGTAACAAACAAATGTTTAAAGATAGCCTACAGAGTCCCTAGAGTCCTGTCTTGCGCACGCTTAAGTCTTCATTATTATTAGTTTATGCACATCACAGACAAATTAGTTTTCACACAATTTTTATTGTTTTTTTTAGTGCTTGTAACACTACATATATTTTATTGTAATGAATTTTACTTGCATCTGAAACAATACATATATATTGCAATAATATTAAACTGAAGGTCTGTCCTGTAGACAAAAAGAAGACTTTCCACATAATAGCCTAACGTCATTCATTCACAACGACAAAAATAATGATCAAAGCAGTAAAACTATCAACATAATAAGAACAAACATCATATAAGACAATCCCCAAATGTTCATAAACCAAACATGCCTGCAACTAAAACACAACCACATACAAAACTAACACAAATGTTGATGTCTAAAAAGGATTAAAATGAGACACAAATATTCATGCATGCAGTCATAAGTGAATCAAATGTCACAAGCAGGACTAAACAATACAATCGAGTCAATTTATCAACACGGTATCAATATTCCACCTTCCCAAAATTTCAGATTCTCCCACTTGTAATTAAGTTTCTTCCATGATATAAGTATAAGAAACTCAAACAATGGTTTTCAAGTATGGATACAATGAACAATGCAATACTTTGAAATAATATGTAGACAAACACGAAGCATCCTTTCACTTTCTCTCCAAATGGATTTGATCCAACAAACCTTTTTAATCTTCATCAAAATAAAAAGAAACAACACAGATCTCTCTTAATGGATACTTATATATAAACATCTGTAAATGATCTGTGTAAATATATCAGCATATTTCAGCAACGTCTGTAAATATAGAAAAGTTCTGCACCTAAACATGATCCATATACTGTAAGTAACGACTGCCGTTTTATTGCAGTAACACTGTCAAGTGAACACTACAGTTAGTCAGATGCTAAAAGCATCACTTGGCATAGATCATCTCCATGTAACATATTAATAAACAACGACAAAATCTATCATTCCCCCCTACATTTAAGCACCGTACCACATTGCTGTTCAGTCGTTTTGGTACTGCAGTGATTCCCTTGAACGGATCAATTAATAATGTCTGCATGATGATATGTTGATGCAAGTCTATTTGGATTTCAGGGGGCTGCTGGGTGGTCCTGGAGGGATGTGGATTTGGGTGTCGCTGAAGAGCAGGTTTTTTAGGATGCTGAAGTAGAAAGGGCCGTACACCTTCTTGTTGAAGTTGACGAGGTTGACGAAGCTGAGGCTCAGAGGCATGAGCTCCTGCTGAATCAGGGTCAGGCCTGGAGGGACGGGAAGAGGCGTCCTGTGAGAGCTGGAGGACGAGAGGACCATCCACAGATACTGCTGGACCCTGCCCTCTGCGGGACACAACAGAGGCACGGTAAAGATGGTGATGAAGATGTATTTTTATATAATTCCATGTCAGCAACAAAGGCTATTTTCATGGCAAAAACGTTTCATTGATAAACACAATTAAAATCCACAAAGAAAATGAACGCCTGAATTATTATTATTTATTTATAATTATGTTTTAGGGGTTTTCACCTTTATTGGGATAGGACAGTGGAGATTGTACAGACAGGAAAGTGTGGGGAGCAGAGATAGGGAAAGGATCGGCAAAGGACCTCGAGTCGGGTATCGAACTCGGGTCGCCACAAGCACCTTGGTGCTATGTGTCAATGTTATAACCACTAGGCTATTGGCGCCGACTGAATGTCTGATTTTTTTTACGTTAATCATGATAATAAAAAAACTTCTGCAATTTTTCCGGGTGACACTTTGCTAAATATCTCAATAGTATCTGAATGCAGCCTTGATGATGCAAGTTGAGACTGCATATCTCAGCGATGCAATGTCAGACATAATGCACTCAATGCAGCTAGTGACATCAGTGTGAGAGGTAGGGTTAGGGGTGGGGTTAGGTGAGCGCATTAAAAAGCACTGGATGCAGCTCACATTGCACTGCACCAGGTCTGCATCCAGACCCCTCTCCAATATCTAGACATGGTAAAGAGATACATGCTTGCAAAAGACATCAATAAATGAGTAAAAATAAAACTTGCAGAAAATATAAACATAATATATGATAGAAACATAATACTTATCTGTACCAATCGTGTGGACACAAAATGTGAACATGATTTTAGCATTTAAAATGCATGCTAGCTATTTATTATTAGTAATTTAAGGTAACACTTTATTTTGATGGTCCGTTTGAGTATTAGTAGAGTGTCTGTTTAATATCTGTTGATACTGCTCCTTCAACAGACATTTAACTGACTATAAGAAACTTTGCAAGTACATGTCAACTTATACTAACCCTAACCCCAACCTAACAGTCTACTTATAATCTTATGAGAATTAGTTGGCATGTAACTAAAATTCAACAAACAGACCATAAAGATAAAGTGTGACCTAATTTAATTATATTTCTAATATGTTTATATCTTAACACCTAAAACAAATGTAATAAATTTAAGAAATGTGCTTCATAGATGTATAAACTTAAACTTTCTGCTTTTAAATCTTACAAAAATGTAAATATTCTAGGATAACAGTTTTTTTATGACTTTTCTTTTGTGTAAATTGATTATGTTATTGTACTGCAACAAAAATCAGATAAATGTTCTGTCTTTGTCTTATTACTTGTTATAATTTTTGTACTATTTACTTATCTTATAAAGTAAAAATAGCAGTGATGGGCAAAGAATAATATTAATTAATTTCATTCAAAATAAAAGTTTGTTTTGACGTACTGCTTTGAATATTAATGTGTGTGTGTGTGTGTGTGTGTGTACTGTGTATATTATTGTGTGTGTATGAACATGCATGCATATATAGACAGTCAGCATATATATATAACATGCATGCATATATATATAAGATATGTATATATATATACACACATATCTTATGTCATAACAAACTTCTTTATTTTTTATTTTGGATGTGATTAATCGCAATTAATCTTTGCCCAGTACTAAAAATACTAAACATTCTGAAATTCAAGAACTCCGGTTACACTATTAACATATAATATTGTTATTTTTATTTTATTTTTCACCTTTATTATGATAGGACAGTAGAGATTTCAGACAGGAAAGCATTGGGAGCAGAGAGAGGGGAAGGATCGGCAAAGGACCTTGAGGCGGGAATCGAACTCTGGTCGCCGTGAGCACGTCGGTGCTATATGTCAGCACACAGTACCACTAGGCTATTGGCGCTGACATAATATTGTTATTTTTATTAAATTAAATTAATTCAATATTTCAACAACACTGCAAGCAAATAATTACAGTTTTATGAAGTAATTTACCACTTTCATTACAGGAACACTATAAGCAAATAATTATTGTATTGTATTTATTTTGAATTAATTTACTTCATTTACTTTCAATAATGTTTTTTCTTGAATATTTGGTATTTTGGGATGTATTTTACATGAAACATTTTTTATAACAAATATTTAAATTATAGACCATTTACTTGTTCATTTAAGTTTGTAAAAAGTAATTCTAACCAATCAAATTGTCTAGTTTAAAAACAAAAATCTTAGTAATCATACTCTCAACTGATTCTGAATACTCCTTTAAAATGTGTTTTCCTCACCAACAAGAGTGCGCACTGGGTTGTTTTCTTGAGTGACATCACAGATCTGGCCTTTTAGGGTGGCCTGTAGTTCATCGGGCAGAGGAGGGAAGTTTCTTTCAGCCAGAGACTTGTTGACCTCACAGCAGATCTGAACACTGACGCTTCCCAGAGCTTCATTCAGCCTGAACTCTCTGTAAACCAGAACAAACCGCCACCAGAACGAGACCTGTGTTACGCTCTTGTTGAAATATGTGAGATCAGTTTGACGTATAGAAGTGTGTTCTGGACGTACACGTTGTGCATTCCCTCCAGCAGCACTACTGTCATCTTTTTCAGTCTCTCGGCTAGAGCGGGCAGGCCAGACATGGCTCCTCCGATCGAGCTGTAGACGATCAGCAGAACAGACGCCACTGTCTGATAGAGCTGGAGAGATCTCTGCATCTCCTGCAGCCGAGCTTCGTCCGTCATCACTGTCTGTAAGATAAACACACACACACACACCGCTAGATACTTTTAAAGGGAGAGTTCACTCAAAACTGAAAACTCTGTCATCATTCACTTGTCACAAACCTGGGTGAGGTTTTTTTCTTCTGTTGAACACAAAAGTAGATATTTTGAAAAATGTTGGAAACCTTTTTCCTACTTTGGATGTCAATGGTTAGCGTTTTCTAACATTCTTCAATGCATCTTCTTTTTGAGTTCAACAGAAAAACGAAACACGTAACGGTTTGGATCTAGAGGTCGACCGATATTGGATATTTTTTGATCGCTTGTTTGAGACTGTGGGTTCACACATTCACACTATGCTATCCGAACCGTGGCCAGGCGCGTTTCCTGGTTCATTTGACAAGTGTGAGTGCTCTAAATCGGGCCCAGGTGCGGTTCAGTTGGCTGGCCCTGGCCCGGCTGGTAGAGGTGTGCCAGAGCATGTTTTGGTTGGGTTTTGGCACGGTACCAGTGGTGTAGTCCTAAAAAAAAGGTGGTGTACTATTACACCAGACCCAAATTTTAAATGAAAGTAGGCAAAGAAATGACGAAAGTCAATGTTTCTTTGATTCATTAGATATATATATATATATATATATATATATATATATATATATAGTTAGCCTTGGCAATTGGCTGTATGTAGTATGTAGCTTATATAATCATTTTAATACTGAAAAAAAAAAGTCAATCAAGATAGTTTAGTTAACTTTTATTTAAGCTAACTCAATAGGGCCTGTGCATACATGGAAAGACATTTTTTTAACCTACTTTCTTTACTGGCTTATTACTTTACATTTAATAGGTTCCTTTAAACATCAGTAAGCCATTATTTTTTATTGTCACAGTCGTGCATGCTTGTTTTAAACCAAACTATTAGGAGTCTGTCTTCTGTTGTCGCTATTATATACTAGTAGTTACCCTTTTAAATCGCATATCGTTATGCGATTTATGAGTAGTCTTTCCCTCATCGTTTTTAGTGTTTTAGGATTTTCATTTTAAGCCAGATCAGAAACAGATCACTTTGGGTTAAACTAAGAAAAATGTATATACATTTACACTGGTAGACATTTTTAATTAAGTAAGAATTTAAAATAATACACTAAAATTAGGCAAGTTTAATCAGAAAAATAAGTGAGTATACTGAGGGTATATGTAATTATTGATCCTCAGAAGTGGTAATACCCAAACAGCTTGTGGAAAAAAGTCAGCATACGGAGTATATGTGCGTATAGCAAGGACTACACCACTGCACGGTACCCTTGTAGTGTGAATGCAAAGCACACCCGAGCCCTAAACTGGCCACTTTTACATCACTTTTAAGGCACTTTCATATGGATTTATTAATCATTTTTGCTTTTCAATGAACACAAACTGTCGTAGTTTATTAAAGACACAAACCACTCACTGCACGTCAGCTGCACTTTCAGCAAACCTCCTTATAGCTGCAGCACAATGACTTTTATGATAACTTATAAGCGTCAAAAGTTGTGGATCTGTTCAGCAAAATATCTGACTGCATATCACTTCGTCCCAAATGACAAAAAGGGTATAACTAAAGCAAAGTCCACCGTGCTGAGTGAGAGCGCTTCTCTTCCTGTTAAACTGAACAGTTGCATCATCGATGATGTAAGCGTGCTCAGGATTGGAAGGTAAAGACGCAGTGTGAGTGCGGGCCGTCGGGGGAGAGGGGAGGGGGGCCAACCGGGGGGCCAAACAAAAGTGAATTTAGGTTAATTTAAAGACATGCATTCAGAATTATTTTTGCAAAACTTTAAAATAATTAGTTGTTATTATTATTATGACATTTCTGAACATGAGCATTTAAAAACTATTTTAAATAAAACAAAAATGCAAATATTGAATAAAACTAAATAATTTTTTTTATAATTTAAATAATTATTAAAGAAACACTAGTAACAGACAAAATGCAGAAAAACTATCGCAGGGATTTTTGCAGATAACCAATAGCTCTGAATAACTGGCAAATAAAATTAGTCAGTACTGAAGCCAAATCTGGAGCTTATCTAACAAAATAACTTATTATAACGGTCCAAAAACTAGTACACCCAAATGTATATAAATGTATATGTTATAGAAAAAAAATTATATTAAATACAAAATTTAAAAAAGAGGAAAAATCAAGAGAAGCAAAAAAATTTTTACATTTTGTTAAAATTTTGTAGATTATAATTTTTTCTTTTGCGATATTTTGATTGAATTTAATTGTATTATCTTTAAATTTCTAAATTTGTTTGGTGACTAAAATATTATTTTAATAAATATATATTTTTAATAAATCTGTTTTGTTTAAATGCACCAACATACATTGCCTATATTCACTGAGAAATGGAGAAAAATATTAATTTTCAAAATGGGCTGTACTCAATTATGTCTGCACTGTAGATATGAATAAAACTATTGAACGTGTATGTAACTACAACTGGAGTAGACATTTATGGCTCAGTGTAAGAGAAAAATAAAAAACCTTAAAAAACATTAACTGAAATCTACAAACACAAATTAATAAAAGTGTGACAGAAATGAACAAAAATTCAAAGAAGAAAAACAAAGTGGTTTTGAAAAGTGGTTCACCTTATAGGTGGATTTTGAATTTGATGTCGAAGCAAAGTATGAATATTGAGTTTAAGTGCTCTAACCTCAGGTAACGGGCCTTTGCTGTCATCCCAGGTCAGCAGTTTGATGTAGGCAGTGTTTAGCACCAGTGACGGCCCTGGTAATGGTTTGCCACTCTGCCCAGAGTCGCTGCTCTTCTCTGCAGGTGGCATGATTTGAGTGGCCTCCTCTATTGAAGATTTGATCCACTCTGTTGTGTGCTCCAAAGCATCTGGAGAAGTTAACATAATGTCAAAGGTTAAGGTTAAAAATCCCTTTAAAACGACCCTTTTAAATCCCTTGTCCCTTTTGAATCTCAATGTGTATATCGTTTTTCAATATGGCGACCATGATTGCTTTCACTCTGAAGTGACCTTGAAAGGTGATACATCCCATTTGGAATCACAGTAGAGTATGTGTCTGTACACACGTAAACCATTGTTGTTTTGGTTGTCAAGTAATCACACCTGCAACCATTTTTATTGTTTACATGGTATCATTTGTGTAATGTAAATAAATGATCACATATTTTCAATGACTTTTCTTTGTGAATGTTTTTGTGGACTCACTTGGAGTTCTTTCCAGAATGCTCTGGAATTTGGCTCTCTCGTATTCCACCGATTGTCTCTGAAGCTCCGGCCTGAAGCTCTGGATGGTAAAATTCACCATATCCATTTTCATCAGGTCCAGCACCCGGAAGATCTCCCTGTTACCACAAACGTCAGCAATTATAGCTCAAATGTTTTTCCTCAAAAGAATGTTTCTATTGGTTTAACTCTACTACTCTACTTTTGACTCTACTACTCTACTTTTTTAGAGATGTACACTGAAACAATAGTCATTGGATTTACTAAACTTTGGCAAATGATTGGTTGCAAAATTGATTTGGGCAGAATTTCATTCATTCACTCATTTTCTTTTCGGCTTAGTCCCTTTACTAATCCGGGGTCGCCACAGCGGAATGAACCACCAACTTATCCAGCGGATGCCCTTCCAGCCGCAACCCTTCTCTGGGAAACATCCACACACACTCATTCACATACATACACTACGGACAATTTAGCCTACCCAATTCACCTATCCCACATGTCTTTGGACTGTAGGGGAAACCGAAGCACCTGAAGGAAACCCACACGAACGCAGGGAGAACATGCAAACTCCACACTGAAACGGCAACTGACCCAGCCGAGACTGGAAACAGTGACCTTCTTGCTGTGAGGCGACAGCACTACCTACTGTGCCACTGCGTCGCCTGGGCTGAATTTAAACAAACAAATTAAGTTGAACATTACGAAATTTAAATGTTTGTTTAAATTCAACCCATGTCAGTGCTTCCCACAGGTTTGAGATATACTTGCGGATTGAAACACACCTTTTTCCCACAGCACATAAATAGTCAACTATATGCGACAAAGAAACCATTATTTGATTTTAACACTATTTTTATTATTATCTGTTTTAAACATTCTCGTTTCAATGGGTTAAAGTTGAAAAATTCCTCTCTTTTATACTATTCAGGAGCCATGTGCACCCACTGACTGATAAAATCTGCTTCTCTGTCTCTCATTCAAGCTCAGGTTGCTTTATTGGCATGATATTTTGTACAGTATTGCCAAAGCATTTTAGATTTATAAAATATGTAATACATTACCATCATCAAATTAATAAAATATACAGCAAATGAAAAATAAATGACAGAAAAAAGCTATAAAAACAGACAAAATCTAAAAAAAATTATAATAATTACAAGAATAAGACGTGTAGATAATTTAAATAAGACAAATGAGTTAATTACCCATTTCTAATGGTGTACAAATATTGTGCAGCCAATTTAGATGTCATTTTGTCCTCGCTGAGTATTTAGTAAAGTTTTTCTGAGTCGATTAGATAAAAGAATTAATTATCTAATGTCTCTCTCGCTCTCGCGGCTGTGCACATATAATTAATGACAGCTTAGAAAATGAAAGTAAAACCAAATCCCGGACATTTAAGTAGATTTAGACACCCTGGGTTGACACCCACTACTGACAGTTCTCACACACACAGAACGAGCAGTATGAAATGGGTAAAGAAGAGAAGATTTTCCACTACCTGATCAATCGCAGATGTTTGTTTATATTGGGTGGATACAAAAAGTGTAAAAGGATGATAATAGTAAAAGAAAATGTGTCTCAAAATATACTTGAGGTGGCCGTTGATGTACCTGGGCGGCCTGCCTAAATAAAGTCTATGTGTGGGAAGCACTGCATATAAATTGCTTGCAACCCATATAAAAGTGTGCACTCAATGCCCATAACACTCACACTAACAATACATAAACATTTAATCTCAGTTTGTGGTTTTGTTTTGTGCTTTGTTTTGTACTCCATGTTAAACCTGCTCGGTGTACTTTGTCTTTGTTAAAAAAGCAATACTCCACTATTGGTTATCACACCAACCGTCAGCCTCAAAAATAGAAATGTGGGCCATTCTACAAGGAATAACATACTTGAACAGTGTTACACAGTCGCCCGAGTTCTCTTTCAGCTTCTTGATTTCATCGTCTCGGACCGGCGCGCAGAACTTGCCCATGGTGTTGATGATGTAAGACACGAGGCCCTGGATATCAACCGCATTGTTGTCAGCCTGTTGGCGGATCAGGTCCATGTCCAGAACCTCCATGATCTGAGTGCGTAGACGATTTGCCCCGGGATTCAGGAAAGACAGCAGAGTCTTTGATGGTAACAGAAGAAGATCAGTGTTATTTGATTGACAGATTCCGCGTATGGGTCGTCAAAATTCAGAGCATAAGTCGACGTACTTGGCCACGTCCTGACTTGAATGTTTCTTGCTATTGTATCAGAGTAAATGTGTTACTTACATCTCTGATCTCTTCCAGAAGCTTAATCGCATAGTCGTACTCAGGAGGGTCATCGTTTAGCTCCGATTCAAGACAATCCCAGAAGGCCTTGTGCACCATATCCTTGACTCGCTTCTCCAGGCTTGAGGAATAAATAAGGGTTTGGAATTCATTGTTTTATTTGTATTATTTATACATTACAGTATATACAGTCAGAATTATTAGCCCTCATGAATTATTAGCCCCCCATTTATATCTTTCCCAAATTTTTGTTTAATGGAAAGATTTTTTCAACACATTTCTAAACATAATAGGATTTAAAAACGAATTTCTTTTATCTTTGCCATGATGACAATACATAATATTTTACTAGATATTAGTATTCATCTTAAAGTGACATTTAAAGGCTTAACTAGGTTAAGTAGGCAGGTTAGGGTAATTAGGCATGTGACTGTATAAAAGTAGTTTGTTCTGTAGATTATCGAGAAAAAAATTGCTTAAGGGGGCTAATAATTTTTACCTTAATATGGTTTTTAAAACAATTAAAAACTGCTTTTATTCTAGCCAAAATAAAACAAATAAGACTTTCTCCAGAAGAAAAAATATTATAGGAAATACTGTGAAAATTTCCTTGTTCTGTTAAACATCCTTTGGGAGATATTTGAAAAACAAAATAAAACTCACAGGAGAGCTAATCATTTTGAATTCAACGGTATATTGACCTTTAGAAATATTATTTGCATATTTATAATTAAATGTGTGAACGTTCATTTTTTAAATCACTGCATAAACAGGTTATAAATGGCTGCCAAGAGATTTGGAGGATGAAGATGGTTATTCTGGAAGAGTTCTGTACCTGTTTTGAGGTAGATCTGGAGGCTCCAGGTGGAAGTTTCGGTTGACTACAATCTCATGAGCCAGACTCAAATTAGAAAGGTCCCGGGCCGAGGCCATAACCTCATCAAGTGTTAGGATTTTTGGTGGGCTGCCTGAAGACAGAGTGGTGGATAGAATAAATAATGACCTAAAACTAAATTCTTAAAATCAATATTGATAAATAAGGTCAAATTTTACAATAAGGTTTCATTGGTTAATGTATTTACCAACACAAACTAAGTATGAATGATACTTGTACAGCTCATGAATGATACTTGTACAGTTCAACATTTACTAATGCATTATTAAAATACTAATTCATGCTTGTTACCATTAGCTATTGCACAATGATTTAACATGAGCTACCACTGTATTTTCATTAACTAACGGTAACTAACATGAACAATATGCACATGCACAATATTAGCTTTTAATACCTCTCTTGCACAATATCCTGCACAACATTGTTTAGTCTCACGTAAAAATACTTGTATGGCCTGTCTTATGTGTATAGTATTTTATTTTGTAGTATATGTTAGTTATGCATAGGTTTTTAAAATAGCTCTTATGTCCAATGTTGTGTTTGTATTTATGATTATGATTGTAGCACCGTTGTCCTGTGAGACCCGACATTTCGTTCCTCTGTCCACACATGTAGCGGAACGACAATAAAGCTTGACTCGACTTACTTGAACAAATACTGTAATAAATGTATTTTTTATTGTTTGTTCATGTTAGTAGATCCATTACTAACATTAATGAATATAAGCTTACTGTAAAGCGTTACCTTATATAAGGTAATAAAATCATATTTTGATAAAAAAAAGTGAACCATTCATTTCAGCTGCCTAATATTCAAACAATTTGTGAAAAAATTACTATACAGAGAAAATAATTCACTAATAAAATAAAGAGAAAAAAACAATGCTACTAATGTTTAGCTAAACTTAAAATAATAATAACAATAATAATAATAATAATAATAAGAAGAAGAAGAATCCCTCATTGATGCTAAGATATATAAAAATAATTGGTAACACTTTAGTTTGGGTCACAATTCAGTATTAACAAACCACTTTCAAACACTCCTAGCTTAATAAATGACTAATTAGCTGTTTATTAATAGATAGTAAGGTAGAAGTTGAGTTTAGGTTTTGGGTAGGATCGGGGATGCAGAATAAGATTATATTTTATAACTACTAATGAAGAGTTAATAACTAGTTTATAACAGTAGTTAATAACATGAATTGTGAGCTAAACTAAAGCGTTATCAAATAGTTGCACTGAAAAAAATGATTCATTGAATTTACTTTTTTTTTTTTAAGTAAGCGTTTGTTTTTAAATTGAAATGGGTTTAATTTAAATAAATTAATTTAGTACTGTTCAACTTAATTTGAGGTTTATGGGAATTCAGTTCATATAAATTGTTTGCAACTACTTACCTTAAAAATAGTAAATCTAGTGAATCATTTTGTAATATTTAAGACAATATTTAAATTTAGTTAATATTTAGCTTAATTATTAAATCACTAAAACCAGGGATGGGCAAAAATACATTGAAATGTATTTTAAAATAAAATACCAAATGCCTCATTTTTACATGCGTCAAAATAAGCTACAAAATACAGCAGCCACAACAAATATCAAAATAAAATATTGTATTTTGTATTTTGAATATACTACAAATGACTTTTTCAAGGGAGCTTGACATTTCTTTGCAAACCTCCTATCAATACGCCTATTGGATGAATCCCTTTACTATTAAACTGACTTAGTGAGTTAAACAATGTTTGACAGCAATAGCATTTCTCTGAGCAAGTTTTAAGTCAGCTTCTCTGCCCACTCATTCATCTCTACTCCTGTACATGACGAGGTATTCATAAACTTTTGTTTCCCTTTCATTTTAGTGTAAATTTTGTACAGATTTCATACAGAAAGTCCTGTCTTGAAGAAGCAAATCACTGTAATGCAGATAATGAGTTGGAATATAGCACTATATCTCTTCCTTGTGTTTCCATCCATTGGCTGGCCAGTAAAATTTACATCATCTCTTAACAATCTTATATTTTCAAAGGGTGATAAATGAAGAGGTTATTTTAATTTTTGCAATTAAAATCTTCAAAACTGATACTAAATTTCTGAAAACTACTAAAGTTTTAGTAATTTCCATAAATCATGTTTTTAGCAACTATACTCTTCAATGCACAACATAAAACATGATATCTCTAAAAAAAAAAAATTAGTTATCTGCGTTTGCAAATTAACTTTTCATATATATCCTGCCGCTGCCATGTAATTTGGAGTCTGGAGTTTTTGAGATTGACAATGTTCTGAAGCTCCTCATCATGTTCTTAAGGACTGATATTTTAATCCATCTCATTTCTTAAGCAAAGATGCTGATGCCGAATTGTACTGCCATTATATACTACTGGTTTTAGCATTGTGCAGTACACTATTTTCAATGACTGTTGACTTTGGTTGCAATTTGTCTGTTATTTTCTTTGTGTGTAGCATAATTTCCATCCATAATCAATGACGACCTCCTTAATAAATTTTCTGTTCTGATCTGAAGCCTAGGCAAATAACTGAGAAAGCATCAATCTGCGGCCACATTTTTATGATGTCATCACGTAGACTTCTTACAAAGTATTTTACAGTATTTTAAGAATACAAAGACACAAGACACTAAAGTATTTTGATACAAAATATTAACCCATTTTCATAAACCCTATCAAATACAAATGACAAAATACTATTTTGTATTTGAAATATGCATTTAAAAACATGTATAAATACTGCGCTGCCCATCCCTGACTAAAACTAGTTTTTTTAATAGAATAGAACAAAATACAATGTTCTTGTAAAACAATAAAAATTATATAACGTTAAAATATTCCAAAAGAGAGAAAAGCACATTCAAAAAATCTCTAAAACAAAACCTACAAGATGGAGAGTTGTGCTTGCTGGAGGAATCGCTGGTAAAGCTCTGCCGAGAGCAGTCCACATCACTGGAAGAGGTCAAACTGTCGCAGCGTTCAGATGACTCCGTGTCGCTGCTCTGGTCCTCGCTGGCCACCGTCGACGAGGAGGTGGATGTGGGACGCTCATCATTCAGAGGCATCGTGAGCAACTGCTGTGAATCAAGCACAGAAATATTCAAGAAACTGCTCTGGCATTGCAGCGTTGTGCCTAAAGTGAGTTTTATTTAGGACAGGCTTTAATTTGGAATGAAGACAATCACTCACATGACAGTAAGATAAAGTTAAACCTGGCACACTTTCAGTACTGGAAAATTCCACAAAGGACATAAAGTTTCATTGGGGTAACAATGAAAAGGGACTTGCAAACACAAACACAAAAAGGCTCAGTGATATTCAAGCAGCCCACAAAGGGACATTGTGTTTTAAAAGGGCATCAGACGTTGACTGGTGCTCGTCTCTTGGGTAACAGATAACACATGATCTTTCAAAGCTCTCTCGTTACTCTTTATAGGCTCCACCAAACACCTGCTTCCTCGAGTAAACCAGTAACTGCTGCTCTTTCAGTAAAAGTAAAAGTTGAGTCTGCAGCAGAGAATCAACAATGGCCTTCATCAATGAATAAAAATGCATTTAAATACCAAATTACTTTTAACAACCTCCCGTATTCCTGTAATCTGTTTATTACGTGTATTTTTTATTCTCACCGTGGTATACTGATCATCTACATTTTATTTTTTGTGTTAAATTATTACATTAAATTATGTTTGTGTACATAATTTCAAAATAAAATTAAAAATTAAATTAAAAAAGATACTAAATTGCTGACTTCACTCAAACAAAAACGCTTGTTTATTTAACTATAGTGTAATTAAAGGTTTATATGTTACTCAAAAATGGACATGTGTTGTGATATTAATGCTAAACTTTTCTGTAAGTCATACAGTGAAATAACAGGAAAACGAGGAAATGCATTGGATTTTTATTTAAAAATTTGGAAGGAATATTTGATTAAAAATCATTGTTTCCCGACCTTCGTGTCATTCCAAAGATGAATGACTTGTTTTCTGTGGAGTAAAATCTTATCATTTGATCTCAGTGTATGAGGAAAAAAGTTTCAGAAAGTCTCATTTTGTGTTCCGCTGAAGAAGAAAATGAGGGTTAGAATTTGTTGTTGTTACTTATCTAAAAATAAAAGTAGCACACCTTGTCATGAAATAAATCTGAAATACAATTATCCTATTATTTGATTATTTTTTATTTGAAGTATACTTTCAACAACTCCTAAACTGAATAAATATTACATTTAAAAGCTAAATAAATAAAGCATTTTGGGAGAATTTTATAATGATTTATAATGATGTTATTATAAATAGGAATGTTCACATTTGTTTTTATTTATCATACATTGCATTTATTTAGTTTATTTTAATAATACAACAATAATATTGGCTTATGTTAACTGCATGTCTGCCCAAGAGTCAAAGCAGTCATCACACACACACACACACACACACACACACACACACACACACACACACACACACACGCACAAATCTAGAAGAAAAAAAACATGAAAACACACATATAAAATAGTGAAGTATTTCCGCTAATGTCAAAACACATGGGTGAAATGATGTTTCTGAATCTCCATTCAGTGTAACATAAATTTTTATGTAAGATTATAACAACATAATTATTCTGATCTGTACTCACACATATATTATTATAAATATTAATATTAATAATATTTTATCATATATATTTTTTTTGACCAAAATAAAGTGTAAAAGTGTACAGCTGATAACAGAAAAGTATAAAGACTTAAGATGACAATTAATGAGTATTTTGAGGAAGAACCGTGAAACTGAAAAAATATATATTTTTAAATATTATAAATATTATATATTAACATAATATAAAATTATAAACAATATATAAAAAATTTAGTTTAGAAACTATTGATACACTGAATATTTTTGCCTATATCTTTAGTAAATACGAATAAAAATACATGATTTAATCAGAATAAAAACCTCAAAGTGAACATATAAGTACATAATTGTGTGAAAAACAAAGTAAAGCTGCATTACACTTTTCTTGTTTTGATGATTACAAACATTTTGTCTTTGTCCAATGCTTCAGTCCCAATGTTTTCAAATCTATAGCATTTAACACACATTCAAATGTATACACTTATACAAGTCAAAATAAAAAAGACATATTTTTTCAGTCCCATCCTTTCTCATTACTCCCAAAGAGAGCATCTATTTTAAACGTAGGAGAAACACACACACACTGCGACCTCCTCTTAATAGCTCACTCCAGTGGTTCGCATGATAAAAACACACCAAATGCACATCCTATGCCGGGTTTAAATTAGCAGGGACCGATGACAGCAACCCTGGCACCGGCTACTGCTCGTGCAGCTCGGGGCCCTAAAAGGAGGTGCAGTAACAGCGAGACACACACACACACACACACACACGCACGCACACACGCTCAGCTGCTCTGCACACGTGACCTTATCTCCAGCACACAAACAAGGACAAAACATAAGCAAACTGTCAAAGCAGAAGAGCAGCCGAACTAGACTTTCCAGATCCAGCAAATCCCAGCGAGGTTAAAAACCAGCAACGTGGAATTAGTAAACAATCACTTTAAGGGTCGGTTGTGAAATATAAACATAAATAAATAAGCATTTAATAAAGCGAATGACGCGAAAACGCGCTTAGTTTTTTTTTTTGCAACATTGCTTGGTTATAATTGCGTTAGTAATTCATTTAATAATGTAAGCATAACCATTGTCCAGCTGCCAAGAAATACCATATACATACACTCTAGGTGAATAAAACCGTGTAACATTTACCTGAGTCAAGTCCCCGAGAGTGGAGACTTGGCAAACAACAGTAAACGGACGAGTTTTTATCGATTTACTGATGAAATATATCGATACTCCTTCTCTACTACACTGGGACTTTAAAGGGCTCTTTAAAATATCACTTGGCTTGTACAGTTTTGTAAAACGGGGAAATCTATTATGTCTCAACCAATTGGGGGCTTTATGTTTTGAGTTTGATGGGAAATAATAAAGCTAATAAAATGAATTAATGTACAACTAGCGGAATGTGACTTTAGATATTATGTGTAAGCACAAAACTGTCGTTTTTCCAATAAAATATATTTAATTATTTATAAGAAGTCATATCCTTGACTGAGGTGGACCCCTTGGTAACATAATGGTACAATCCAACTCGCATGAGCTTCTTTGTTTACGGATGTGACGTGAAAGTACATTAAAACGCTTTGTGCTCGAAGCGAGCCACTGTTCGAAGTAACAAACATCAAATATATGAAGAAAACTGTCCAATAAAGCACATGTTTGTTTTATAAGAATGTTATGATTCTTT